>NW_028292570.1:5159754-5420552 GCF_029948245.1 Actinia tenebrosa
TGATAATGAAGAATGGTGGTTTGGTAATGATGGTTATGTTGATTGACCATTGTAACAAAAAGGTAACCAATGTAATTGTCTCACTCTAAAAAACAAAAATAAAGCTGCTAATGTTTTACCTGGCCAGATCACAACAACGTTATAACTTTTCCAGATTTCCAGGGAAGCTGCTTTTACCATCGTTTTCGAAGAGTATTCCCCTTTCTTCAAGTCTCGCCCCAGACACACACGCCAATGTGGCAAAAAAAAACAGGCCAGGCAAACTCAGCATTCTTAGTAAGACCTGAAAAACAGAGGCCAACGAAAGAAAGAAAGACAAAGGGCAGCTGGTAGTAGTATGGAGAAAGAAAAGGAAAAGAAGACAGAAAGAAGAAGAAAGAAGAAGAAGACGAAGAAGCAGGAGAAAAGGACAGGAAAGTTGTTTGGAAATACTCAAGAAGAGGAGTTGGAGGAAAAGGGAAACTAATCAACAGAATGAGTAAGTCTCTTCTTCTGACTCGGTAAATACCGCTGTTTTTGTTTGTTTTTGGTTTTTATGACTGAGACTCATTGCACAGGCTTAGCCTCGTTTAAGAGGCAAATCATTTGCAAAAAGTCAACTGTATGTAAAGAATGTACAGCTTGCTTGAACATACCAATTGTTTTTTGAAATCCCAAGGACTTTTAATGGATCTGTGGAATAGCTGACTTGGCCAGTCCACACGTATCCGGAAATTTTTGTATCGCAATGCGTATTTTGCGGGATAAGAAAATGGGTTTTTGCGTCCACGCGCAGCGTATTCGAATCGACGTTTTCACAACGTCCACACGTATCTGTTTCCGTAAAATCTTACGGATAATACGGATACAAAAGTTTGCGGACACGTGTGTGCGGAGCAACCATATCCGTAAAAATAAATTTCGCGGGACAGAGGATACAAAAATTTCGGTACGTGTGGACGGGCCCTTATATAAAGAGGCTAAGCCTGTGCAAAGCGTCTGCTAGTCTTCAAAAACAGCGGTTTTTATGCATCGAATGCAATAAGAGGGTTGTATCAATGGTACTTTTGAGGAAAATAAATCGAGAATGACGTAGTGTGATTGTACACTTGTGCCGTCACCTCTCACCTCGGGGGTCAGTTCAGGCTCAATTTCCTTTGACTCAGCAGGCATCACTTGTCAGTAGAGTTTGTGGTTAGGTCTCTCCATCCATTCCTTTTAGATCCATTGATTCAGGGTTTTTTCACCGGGTCACGATGTTTCCTTCGTGCTCCCGCCAAAACTCAACACTATAATTTCCAATTCAACCCTTGTTTGTTTTTTTTTTTTTTTTTTTTTTTAATCAAGCGTGCTTGTCACAAAATATGATATGGGAGAAGGCCGGCTCTTGATGGCAAGAGTCTCTACATTCCAAGGTCTATGAATGAAGAAGAATACCAGTCCTCAGTACAGTACCAAAAATACAAGTACTTGAATTAGACCTCTTTGGCGTGATATTTTCCATTTTAGACCACGTGTCCGCGTTGTTCATTCTCTATTGTATTAACATTGGTTAAAGTTGAGTGTGTATCCATATTCATGTGTCGTTCCAAACTTTTCTAAGAACGGCTTCAGAGGAGACTAAGGGACTACATATCCATTAAAAAAGAAATGTGATACTCTAGGGAATGTGACACGTGCGGTGAATGATTGAATGTGATGAAACTGGAAAAAAAAGAAAACTGGTTTGTGTATATGGAATGAAAACAAAAACAATCAAGTCAGTAGTAAACTCATTCGTGATTACTCCTCTAACCTCGTCAGCGTGAATGAACACGAACGTGAGGAACGTGGAACGTGCTGTCAAGACAAACAGATGAACGAGAAGCGAAAATAAAAGGAAGGTAGCGGCGCGGAGTGAAAGAGAACGGAAAGAGACCAGAAGGAAGCGAAAAAAGTAAGAGGAGCGAGAGAACGAAGAACCGGCGGTGGTACTACGACGAGTTTACCAGCTTAGCGTAGTAGTACATTGGATTAGCGCTCTAAGATGCTCAAGAGACGAACGCGGGAAGAGAAGAGAAAAGAAAGAAAGAGCAAGTAAGTTAGGTCAAAGCACAAACCCTTATTTGGTTTAGTGACGTGTTTTCTGCTTCGCGTTATGCTCAAACCGTTTATTTGATTTCATTTCAGATATTTAAAAATCTTTTCCAAGAAGGTCTCTGAAATTCAAAAGCAACGTGTGCGAGAGGCTGCAAAAAAAATATGCCAAAGAAAAACGACAAGCTCTGGAACAGCGACAATGAACGAGATAGAATCACTGGAAAACTAGTATCCTTATTATTGCAACTAAATGATGATGATGATTGTTGTCTGGCTCTAAAAATACGACGTCAACTGGAGGTGTAAATACTTTCTCTTTGGAAAATTCTGTTCATTGGAGATTGTCATTCAGAACGATGTCAGTAAAGTCAACATTGTCAAGTAAAGTCGAGAAGACTTGAAGGTCTATTTGCAGATGTTTCATTACAAGGGCAGCACCCTCCCACACCCTCAATTATTTTAAGACGACGCTGCGTGTTAGTGCATGCACTGCCTTCCGACAGCTATAGAGGTTTGGCACCATCTGTGACGGCAGCCATGTTAGATTGCAGGAACAACACAATCGTTTTACATAAGAAAGAATTCCATTCCCGTGAGAAAAGGGATTTTATTGTTCTGCCATCTAACCACAGGCGTTCCCTAAGCTGGATTATGGGGAGCACCGGAACGGGATGGAGCAAAACGTCTATTTACACTTGCGACTTGTGTCGCCGTCGTAGATTTTGCAAATCTTAACGGTCGCCAATATCTCTAAGGCAGCATCACCCTTTACTAAGATATTTGTAAACTCGAAACGCTCAATAAGGGACCAGTCATTATTTAAGTCGGAGGGGGGTGGGGGTGGTGAGGGGTGGGGGTGAGAGAGAAGAAAATTGTTGACATAAGAGTAAAATGGAGGAAAAAGGGGGGTCAAATTGTCTTAAGGGGGAACATGGGGGGGTGTGCCTTGAAGGTCAAAAGGAGGATTGGGAGGATTGGTTTAAACGATTGAAGGGGGTGTACCCGAAAAACATGAACGCTATTAGGTTGGGGCCTGGAAAAATTTTTGCATCAAAAGCATTTTCTCCTCCACCCCTCCCCGCCCCCCCCTCCGCGCCCCTCCGACTCAAATAATGATTGTTCCCGGGTAGCTAACCGTAATTGTCAGGTTTGTTGGTTATTTTGCTTAACTTCGTAACCAGCTATAAAGACCAGTTCGCCATGTTAGCTGAGGGAATGACTCGAGGAAAGAAATGAAATTAAAGTACGTCAAGAGGCACAAGAAAAGGTAAAGTTTGAGTATGCATATGAGGTTTTTCTTTTGTTCTCCTTTTTTCTTTTTAATTAATATTCTTTTTTTGGCCCCTTTTTTGTCTTTTTTATTTGTTTGTTTTGTTTTTCCTTTTCTTTTGATTTTCTTTTTCCCGTTTTTTTTCTTTTTTCGTCTTAATACGAAATCATTTTATTTACTGTAGATTACAATTATTTTCGGGTTTTTTCCCCTTTTTTTTTTTCGCTTTCTTTAGCGTGTATTTTGTTTCCATTTTTATTTATTTTTATTCCATTTTCATTCTTTTTATTTCCTAACTATGCCAATTTTTCATTTCTTCATATTTCTTTTATCATCATTTTTTGGCTATTGTTTTCTCTTCTCTTCCCTTTCTTTTACTTGTCTTTCCTTTCCTTCGTTTACTTTCCCATTCTCTCCTACCTTTCCTTTCCTTTCCTTCCCTACCCATATCTTTGTTTCCCGTTTTTTATTTGCTATTTCAAGGAGTCTTTGTTTTAACTCCCTGAGGAGAGGAGGGTGGGTACCACAAGGGATTTATTGACCTATCTGCAGTAGTAGGGTAAAATCAAGAGAATATGAACTAAGCTCTTAGTTCATTTTCTCCTGGTAAACTTCTTAAATGTCGATCTGGGCCAAGTTGTACGAAGGGTGGATAGCGCTATCCGTCGGACAAATGTTATCCAGTGGATAAATTTATTGGATAACAGCATCGACTTATTCACTGGATAAGATTTATCCGCCGGATAGCGCTATCCAGGCTTCGTGCAACCGGGCCCTGGACAATACCTTACGATCTTTCTCTCTCTTTTTTTTTTAGGTCATGAGACAAATGCGTCGCGAACTCCGTCAAAAATGGAAAAAGAAATCCGTGATTTCCAAGAAAATCTAAACAGAGACGAAGATTCGGCTTACTTCAGACAACTGGAGGCAGATAGATTACGACGTGAATTTCAATTAGCTATGTACAAAGCAGACTTGTGATGTGTGTCTCTCTGTCACAGGTAACCCAACGTATAGACTTAGGTCAAACGTCGAACTTCACATGAGCCGAACCTAATTGAAAGCAACGGATAATAAGGCGGTCTTCTTTCATGTCTTTAGGTTCGGCTCATGTGAAGTTCAGCGTTTGTAGTCAGCATGAAAAATAATTGCGATATTTTTTTTGTGCTTCGGTGAATACCGCTGTGATTCTCGACTACAGGCTCATTTGTATAGCATGTAGCTCGTTTGAGAGCAAATCTTTCACAAAAGTTACAGTCCTGTGCGGTATTCATCAACTACGAAAGAGAAAAATCTGATGCCTCGCCCTGCATTTTGTGTAAGTGGGCCAATAGTCAGTACAACGAAAACCTGACCCATTTGCCTAATACCTTATCCGTGGTGTGACAATGTTTTACCAATTGAACGTGACAAACCTCTAGGGGAATGAACAGCTATTTTTTGGAAACTCGTCCGGGATATCATCATTATTCCTTTCGTATCCTTTGGGATACTTATGAACTTTTTCGAAGAGTAAAACAAAGAAAATGAATCCTCTGTAGGTTTGTCACGCTGTCACGTTGTCACACCACGAATAGGGTCACTCTCCACTGATAAACTGACTTGCCCACTTTTGAGATGAAACAAAAGTGAACAATCTTTTCGAACCTTACAAACATTCGGGCTAGACCGATGCAAAGGGCGTAATCTATCCTCGTGGCCGACCACGGTCTTTTTACGAAAGAAAAGCAATGTTAAAGAAAGGGAAGAGAAAAGAGAGCGCAGAAAATTAATAATGGACAAGAAAAAGACATGAAAGTTTGGCAGACAACGTCATTATCTCGCGTTATTTTCTTGTTACTAGTACACTGGTCAACTGCATGCAGACTACTGCAGATTGAAAACAGATTTTGCGCGTCTGTGTAACACGCAAAAAGGTTCAGTTTAACCTGTGGTTCGAAAAAAAATGGCACGTCTAGAATGCGGAAAAATGTTACGCCCAAGCTTATTTATTTTGCCAGAAACTCTTAAGAAAGGTCTTATTTTCAAAGAAATCACACACGGCCAGAAACCGTAAGAAGAAAACAAAACACGCAGTAATTGTAAGTAGTGAACCCCCCCCCCCATATACCGTAGTAGCTAGGGAGGGGTGGTCTAAATTCCTGACTACCCGTTAAGAATGTAGGGGGAGGGGTGGTCTAAATTCCTGAATACCCTTGGAGAATGTGAGGGGAGGGGTGATCATGAAGATGAGCGAAATATTTTAGGGGATTAATGAAATGGAATTGTAGAACAGGGGTCAAAGTACGAATTTGCAATTCACCAAGGCGGGAATTTTGAAATATGAAATTGAATACATATTTTTATGCAGAGAAAAAGTTAAAAGCCCGATCAAAATCAGCAGAATCACTTGCTCATCACCTTCGTCGGAAAAACCCCACTTGCACTCAGCTATAACTCCAGCCAGAGTGCGGATAAGTTTAATATGTCATCTGAAAAGTATACAAATAGGAGACCGTGGATACGCTATTTTTGTGAAGGATGTTCGATAGGGAGAAAAAATATGTATCCGCAAACAGAAAAAAGATTTGTCGAGCGGGAAGACGGTTCTAACTAGCTCAGGAGTGTCTTTGACTTTAGACGAATGGACATCACTCAAATCGGCAATTGAAATAGTGGATACGGAGTTAGTGAACAATGAGGCGGCAAACTACTGCCATCCATGTCAGTCCGAAACCAGCCGATCTTCATCAGGAGCCAAACCGCGTTCTCTGGACTCCATTCAAACCCTTCCGGATGATGGCAGTGCGCAAAGTTACGAGGCCCACAACTAGGAAAAGATTATTTACCAAGAATTTTCACCACTTCTGAACTGAGACACTATTTTTAATGCGCTCGGTCCGGAAATGGAACTGACAACAAGGGGAACAGCAAAGTGGATTAGCTACTGGACAGCAGCAAGTACCCAGTGGGGATCTCGAATGTACTATTATCCGCCGCCATAGAAAATAATTATACCAAAGACATATTGTTATTGTTTTGGATTTGCTGTTGTAGAATTATTGAAAGTGAAATAAAATATTTTGTTTCTTACAAATGAAGTTGGTGTCATAATTAATGTACATGTTTGACTATGATTTCGAGCTCTAAATTGCAGTGTTGACAGGCACCATCAGTTTACCTGTCGAATAGTATGTACGTTTCTATTCACTGGCAATGAGGTCAACTAGATTTAGGCTTTCAGGCCAGGTACAGGAGCAATTCCAGAAATTACCACCACCAATACGGGCATGGTCGTAAAATATTCAGGGCAAATAAAGCAGTTTGCGTATTTCCACTGTGTGAGAGCAGTCAGAGTACTTTTTTTCCACAGCGATCGTGCACCAAAGGAACTTCGACCATATGGCCACAACTTAGAGTGCGAAACCCTTGAGACAAACTAACACCGAGTTTGAGAGCCGAGTTGAGAGCCGAGTTGCGAGCCGAGTTGGGAGCCGAAGTTGGGAGCCGCAGTTGGGAGCCGAGTTAGGAGCCGATTTATTAAAATATTTAAAGTGACTTTTTTGGGGAATTATTTAGTATAATCACTCATCTTTATTGAAATTAATTTTTGAAAAATTATAATATAATCTTTTTAGGAACATAAACAAATTATTTGAAAAAAAATTGTTTGTTTGCGTTATCACTATGGTTCGGCAACTGCTGCAAACTGCTGATCAGTAATTATGCATAGAAAAATACAGTACAGATAGATGCATGCACAAACATTAACTCGATGTGTATATATTATAAAACAATAATGTCAATAAAAAACGCGATAAAGTTCTATACAGTAGTAAAGATCACATTATATGACTTTATACGCCTTAAGTGCAGAATTTCGAGAAACTTGCTGTCCTATTACTAGTTATAATGTATAAATTCCGCACTTAAGGAGTATACATGTTGATGTCCATGAGGAACTCCTCTTGAAATGCATCTAACATTAACCCAGGCGCACAGTGTATCATAGATGGAGATATGTAAGGATTGACGTGCTTCTTACACACCTCCCCACAGACAGTGGTAGTAGCGGTTGCTTTCTGTGGATATATGCTTCACTCCATTCTTCATACTAAACATCCTTCTCCAAGTGGTGATTACTAATCCAAGAAAAGGTTGGGTCCCATTGGATCCCGGAAGTAATACGGGCAAACTGCACACTTCTTAACTCGGTTTGTGATGCTGGTTATCATAAAAGGATGGCTATTATGCCATGGCTGACGATAACCACCAGTGCTTTGAAAGCTGGAAACAGGCTGTCCTTGGTTAGAGGTACTGGGACCAAGAGTTCGTGAGACCATGTTGATGCCATGGTTGGAGGAACTGAGTCCATTAGAGGTACTGGACCAAGAGTTTGTGAGACCATGTTGATGCCATGGTTGGAGGAACTGAGTCCATTAGAGGTACTGGGACCAAGAAGTTCGTGAGACCATGTTGATGCCATGGTTGGAGGAGCTGAGTCATTAGAGGGTACTGGGGACCAAGAGTTTGTGTGACCATGTTGACGTCATGGTTGGAGGAGCTGAGTCCATCAGAGGTACTGGGACTGTGGGTGGTGGTAGGATTTTGGTTGCTGCACATGTGGTGCAACAATTGTTTTAAGACTTGCCTTTGTATGCACCTTTTGATGTAGAGTCGTGTCCTGCTCTTGTACATTCAGTACTTTCAGCATCACCCACACCACATGGTGGCAGATGTCCCCTCCTGCGGCAAAAGAGCAATCACACTCAACAGTTTCTCCGATGTGGACAAGTCTGGTCTTGTGACTTTGCTCAACCTCGAACACTTTATGGTAATCACTAATGTGGTGAACATTCTTTAACATGATATTGGCATATTTTGCCTTCTTAAGCGATTCATGAAATGCTTTACTACGCGTCTTCCTTTTTCGGTGGGTGCTGCGAATATGGGGTGTCTGTCCACCCCCATCATCATTGTCATCATCAGAGCCACTCAGATCGTCAACAATGCTTTGCATACTAACAGCCCTTTGTTTGACTCTATGGGATGACCTTTCTTCAATGTGTGTCCCTGCTTTGTATGCTTCTGTATTCAAATTGTTACTGCCGAGATCCTTGGCGAACTGGCTTGCTCTATCCAATTGCCTTCTCAATGTGGCCATGTCTTTTTGCCTTTGGTTATGGCAATTACCCCCAGAGTAGGACCCTTCCTCAAACCTTTCAAACAAAAACAAAAGCACAACATTATTTACTTACTTCAACTGCATTGAGGTGAGTTGGGATCTTAAAACAAGTAATGTACAATGTTTTACAAAACCTTCAATGTTACGAAGCTCAATTTCATAAAAATTAGATTTTGGTATTTTTCAGTATAACCAAAGAACCAAAATTTTATCATTGATTTGTTTTGACAGTTATAATATCACATATAATAAGCTCAACAGCCCTCATCTGCCACGCCCACCATACTATCATACATTTTGGAATCTTTTTATGATAAGCTTTAATTTGATATATGATAGCTTTTGTCCCCCATTCCCCCAAGTGATACTAATATGTCCACTGGTTCATGCACTTATAAAAAAGTAAATAAAACTCATGGAAACTCATGATCAGTGAGTTGGCACACTATAGTCACTAGTGCTTATATCACTCAACCACACTTTATTTATGTCCATACCTTTTTAACTTTGCCTTCAAAAGGGCACTCTCAACAATGTGATCCTCTGCTACTCTTGACAGCGAATCCCTCTTGGCTCCACGCACTGCATTGCGTGAATGGCCCACTTCTGCCATGTTGGTATTTGGTGCATCTGGTCCTTTAAATGCTCTGAACACATGGAATCTGCAATAGAAATATTACCAAAGTATTTAACATATATCAAAACATGTGTATATCCACAAAAAATGTGTGCAGTTTCATGACTTTTTCAGATCATTACTCGCTAAGCTTAGCTATGCTCAGGGTGGACATCTCAATTAAAAAAAGCACATTACAGAGACATCAATAAAAGTCTATGTACCTTCTTGCATGCCAGAAGTTGTTAAACCAATTCTTAACATGCTTTCTCTTATCTTTTTCCTTGGCCCAGTCCATCAGAGTGCGGCGCTTCACTTCATATGCAGTTGGTGTTTCTGCACAGTAAATAGCATGAACCATTTCCAGAAATTCCGCTTTTGATCGTGGACTCCAAGTACCCTTAGAAACCTTGTGAGCACAATCATAAAAGTGAACCTCACAAGACTTTGACCTCTCAAGCAATTCTTCCTTGAGCATTATCTGAATACTTGCACGATTTCCCACCATGCTCATCGCTGACAATTCCATGCGGATCGAAAATATACTGAGCATTGCCAGTGAATTCTGTTAAGGCCTAAAACAAAGAAAACAAAATCCCTTAATAAACAATCATTTCACAAAAATTATTCTACATTATTAAACTCATCAACAATGCATAAGCTACCAGTCCAAGCAGGATTTCCCAATTTGGTCACATGCATGACCTTTATACCCCGACAATTAATTCCAGATATAAACAGAATGATTAAGGGTCATAGTACTTTAAAGGGTTAGAAGATAATGTGTGGCCTTTCGTGAAGGGGTCCAAATTAGTGTCACTATAAAAACTCAAATTATGCAGGAATGTTTGGGCAGGTTGTATAAGTTTGAAGAAAATGGTAGATTGCGCTGAACAATATGCAGTTTGTGTTAAAAAACTTACACTATTCAGGTGACTCCAAAATTCACAAAGGGTTTCTTTACTTTCTGTGTCGCAATCCATACTTGCAAGAGTTACCATCTCTTTAAGTGTAGGATGTTGCACACTTAGATTGATGGTTTTCATTCCTAACACTTTATCATGCTCTGCATCCAAATAGCAAAACTCCTTAGCAAGGGGATGCATACCATCTCGTTGCATTAATGCAGCAACTTCAATACGCTCCTTGCTAGTGCGAAACACATACGTCAATTTGTTTTTGCTCAATCGGCCATCTTGGACAGCCCACAATAAATATTTATCATGTTTGTCACTTTCTGATTTGATTTTTGCTAGTGCCTCAAATGAATGACCAGCTGGATTAATTTCCTTCATAACTTGCTGCTTTACATTTTGGATATCTTTGAGCTTTGCCATCTTTGATGCATTGTCATACACTTCAGTAACAGACTTGCCCTCTTTTAGCATTTTACGTAGACTTTCATAAGGAAACTGACATGGTTTAGCTGAATTATTTGCTTTGAAGAACTCTGCAGCTTCTTTCCTGATTGATGGGGTTATCTTCTTTGCGATACATGTATGGTTTCCATAATGGTATACATTGACAAAGGCATCATTAAACTCCCAAACCTTCTTGGCAAGACACGGAATTCTATTGGCTACATACCCACAACATGCACAATTCACATTTTCTCCTTGTCTTTCAAAGTTTACTTTGTTGTTCTTTGTAAATGAGTGCTTGTATGGGCATTTCTCGTTGACACATTCATATGTTCCGCTGCATGATGCTATACGACGTACTCCTTGAAAGTTGGATCTGTTAGATGTTATCCAAGAACACCAGGGTCTGCCATCAACTGTGCTTTTCATCATGGCATTTTTGTCGTACTGGAGTTTATAGCAACAAGTCCCATCAATGTCATGTGGCAATGTAGTAACTTCCTGCATATCACAACCTGCCCAAATTTCTGGGGTCAACTTTTTTCGTGTCCTGTAATGTAAATATAAATTATTATTACACTAGCTTTTTATTGATACCAGTTGTATAGACTTTCCTGTGGTTAAATTAAAAACAGTCTTTTCACTCCTACTACAGTAATTTTCCAATTGGCACTACTGTGTATGCACGTCTGTCAAAGAATCAGTTCCAGAAATGTACAAGTCAAAATAGATAATGGTCCAATCACATTGAAGTATCATGTGAAAGTGATTGTAAAGTTAAAAAAAAAAGCTACATGATAGAGTACATAATGTAATATTTATGTAAGATGCAATTGATACTTACATATCCTTAGTTGAAGTGCTTTCGCCAGTATTTCGTTTAGTTGATTTCACTGTTGACATCCTAAATACATATTATTAATAGCTTCATTATACAAGTATATTGTAAACTATGTTTACCATGTAATATTAGTAATATTAGCAAAGTTTATAAGTTTTGTTACAGCTGCAAGTAAATGGCAGTGACCAGCACGCCCGGGGATGGGGGGAAGAGGGGAGGGGGGGGGGGGGGGGCGGGGGTGGAATCCTGTACAAAACTACGAGGGATGCTTGTCATATCTCTTAGGGGTAAAAATTTGTGATTTGGTATCTTTTAGGGTCTTTTAGGGAATTTTTGAAGATCAGCATTTTCTGGTATCTCATAGGGTGCCAGAAAATAAGAGAAAGAGCGCATCCATATTTCTTAACCTGGGCGCTTTTATAAGTAAAAGTAAAATTATTTGATCTGGTAGATCGAAACTTTCGGTATATTTTAGGGGTCTTTTTGAAAATTTTCGACGAGCATCCCTGGTATTTAATATAAGCATATACATACCTTTTTTGTTTAAATTTGCACAGTTTTCTTTTTACATGCCTGTTTCTGTTGCTTATTTTTGAGAAGACAGTTTTACAATCAGGACACTGTTTGGGATCACCTTGAGAAAATAGTAATTTTCACATTAACAATTTTCATCACATTTGCATGGATTGACATTATAACTATTTATATACATGTAATGGATTTTAATGTAACATTTTTACAGCTGTCAAGATAACATTCAATAGCTAAGCTTACTTATATCATCCTCTGAATCAGATTGAGACAACTCCATATACTTTGATTCTGATAATTCTTCTAAATCTGCTAAATAATGTAAACATAAATTAATGGTTTTGTTTTGACAATAAGCATTGTAAGCATTATGTGAACTCTAAAATATATTATTTGTATTTATTTTTATTATTGATAATAATATTATTTTTATTACTAACCTTTATCATCCTCTGAATCAGATTGAGACAACTCCATATACTTTGATTCTGATAATTCTTCTAAATCTGCTAAATAATGTAAATATCAATTTTTGGTTTTTGACAACAAGAACACTTTCATTGTAAGCATTATGCTATATAATTATGTACCATTATACAGTGGATTTAATATATGTATTGTTAAACATCAACTTAAAAACAAAGCAATCAGTAGCTTACCTATATTGTCCTCTGAATCAGATTGAGGCATGCCAATATACTTTGATTCTGCTAATCCTTCTAACACTGCTATAATTATATAAATAAATATATCAATAATATATAAATATCAATTATTGGAAGACCTTATATGCAATCTAAAATATTACATACCTAAAACTTGCTTTGGCTTTTCATCCTCTTTAAATCTGCAATCATCAAGCCAATGGAACCATTTCATCAAATGGAAGTTATAGTTAATAGATCTAAATATTAATTATATCAAATAGAGTGCACAAACTAAATCTTTGAAACCAATAGTCAAAACAAAAGCATTTAGCACAGCTAACTATGTGCTAATTGCTACTAAAGTAGCCTTGACAAGTTTATTGCAAGCACTCTATCTCAATGAAACATTTAATCCACAAAGAGAAGTTCAGAAAGAAGTGAGTCATGAAAGGCATCAATCGAATAATGTT
The DNA here is from genome assembly GCF_029948245.1 of Actinia tenebrosa. Lineage (NCBI taxonomy): Eukaryota > Metazoa > Cnidaria > Anthozoa > Actiniaria > Actiniidae > Actinia > Actinia tenebrosa. The sequence goes on from NW_028292570.1 coordinate 5,172,713, forward strand.
TATATAATAATGCTATAAACAACCTATAAAGTACATCATTTTCTATAATCATTAGTCATATGTAGTATTGCCTTGTATAATAGGATTTTGTTTGAGGTTTAAATTTTGCACTGAGACAACCAACAACAACAATAAAGTGTGTTTTTCTTACCTTTGTGGATAATCTTTGATTGGAGAGTCTAGGGCACAAATTCACAAACCAATTATTAAATATATTAATATGACTCTATTATTATTTGTGCTGGGAGTACTATTATTATCATGAATATAAAAAAGGAAAAGAAAAAAACAAAGGACAAGCAAAAACATGCACGAAACGATATAAACAAAACACTATACCTCATATTATAACACATTAAGAACCTACAATCAACAGCAAAATCAAATAAGAAAGTAAGAGAAGTTATTTATACTTGCCTGATATTGTGATGTACCGTGTAGATATAGGCGTTTTCACTGGAGAATCTATAAAATGGAATGACAGAATTATAAATAGCAAAATCGAATAAGAAAGTTTTCAGAAGTAGCAAGAGAAGTTATGATTTATTCTTGCCTGATATTGTGATGCACTGTGCAGCTATAGGCGTTTTCACTGGAGAATCTAAATGGAATGACAGTTTCGAGATGACAACGTGGACGCACATGACAAACATAATCAGTAAAAAGAAGGTAAAAAATCAGCAAATACACCACATAAAATAGGTTTAAAATACCTTCGATAATTATGCATTCTTCTTTGCTAAAAAAAAAGAATATAATACATTTCAATATTGTTTTTTATAAACGTTTTATCGTTGAAACATACGTGCCGTCCATGCCGTGAGATTTCGAAGCTTTCCGCTTACGATTCTCTTACACCCGAACATCTTTTTCACGAAAAAGAAATGAGCACTTACAACCTATACAGTCTTGGGACTTATTTGTAAACTTAATATATTCACGATGGCAAGTATTTTGCATGATAAAAGCAGATTCCTGAATAATTTATTTTCTTACCTCACACAGTCGCTGTCCTCCATTTTGAAACTTCGAGCCTGCGGTACACTGATCAGCAGTTAAATAACTCGGCTCCTATCGACTCCTAACTCGACTCCTAACTCGGCTCCCAACTCGGCTCCAGACTCGGCTCCCGACTCGAAGAATAGCGAACCTCACAATTGCCTTACAAAAATTAGAATTTATGTAATTGAAGTCCATCAAAGGAATTGCGCCAGTTTCGCCCCGTTGCACTTTCGACCCGGTAAGTTCGACCCGCAACATAATCAAGTTCGACCCGTTGCAATTTCGACCAGCATCAAAATGTTTTTTTTTTTGCTTACACATTATGATATGCTTTAAATTTCGTATTTATGAAACATATCATGAGGGTGAGATGTGTTTTCAAATTATATAGAAGTCTGCTGTTTAAATATATTTACCCATTTTGTGAACGAACCTTTGTGAACACGCTGAGCGTATAGGCAGAACTGAACGAGTATTTACTTACTATTTCTCATTGAAATTACTTCAAGTTTCAGGAAAAATATAACTACATGGACAATCGAAAAAACTCGACGAAAAAAAAAGAAAGTATTAGTGATTGAAAGAGCGGAGCGGATGCGCGCGACTCGATCTGCTTCGGATGAAATAGAACTTAACGTTGAAACTACAAAACGACAATTTGTCTTATAGATAGAATATGATAAAGGTAATTGTTCTCATTTGCAAACATCTGTTGAATGTTTACAGTTTTTCCGTCATCAAACTGAATTTAGGAAGAAAACGCGCTAAATTGGCTTTCGTCCAAATCCAACAGTAACTTGAATTTCTCGATACTAATTAATATATATTACCATAATATACAAACAGTTTGAAAAATCACAAACACAAATCCATCAAAACAAAAATCGTTTATTTTAACAACATTAGGAGAATTAAGCTTATTTACAATTACACATCTCTTTTATCAAAGTATCTAGCTGATCTCGCGAGATTACGAATATATTTATATAAAATTTAGTTTAGAGTTGTCTTATTAACAACCTAATATTACAACCAATTTAGTAATCTACCCGACAAGTCTGACTTATCATGGCAAAGCAATATCTTCTTTTGCCCGATTAACTAAAGCCAAAATACTATTAAAATACATTTAGATTAATGAATATAGTACATTTATCAAAAAACACATTGCAGTCGAAAGAGGTTGAATTATGTCATGAATACAAAAAAATACATTGATATAGCAATATTATTCAGATGAAAACCGGAGTAAAATACTAAAAATAACAACTATTACTACTAAATCACTCAGCTCTAGGCCCATTCAAGTGGGCACAGCGTTTTAGAAGCTGCCACTCATTAATTTGATCTTCCGCATACTCTTCCCAAAAGTAAAACAACTTGGCTTGTAAGAGCCTATACCTTTTACGCTGAATTCTTTTCAGCTTTCCCTCAGATACAAGGCGAATGTTTATTGCCGTAAGGCATGCCTCTCTATACAGAATGCCAACTAGGAGGTAGAAAGGCATTGCCCATCGCCCATTGGCTTGCCTGTTTAGGCTATTATGCCAGCCTTCAACATTGTTATTTGTTCTTACTGCCATATTAAACACAGACCAGCATGAGGGAGGCCAGACCGAGCTCTCTATCCACGTGCTCCTCACATATTCCACAAACTTTGTCAAGGCTCTGCCTGATGCTTTTTTTTCGAGTTTCTCGAACATGATGGTAATCTTTGAGGCAGGTAAGAAAGGGAGAGCCATTACCTTTCTTACGAACTTGAAAGACCCATTGTCTTCTCTGTATTGGGTCTGAAGACCCAATTCTTGAACCTGCAATGAGAAATGAATAAAGAAAGAATGGATGAATGAATGAGTGAGTGATGAAATAAGTAAATAAAAAAGTGAAAAGGGGGAATGAAAGAAGAAGTGATTGAATCAGGGAATGAGTGAATTGATTAAAAAAGCATTTAATAAGTATATTTGACATTTTCGTGGAAGAAACTAAGGTTTCTAGCTACAAAATCTCGTGATTTTACAACTTGAAGAAATGGGTCGAACTTTAAAAATCCCTATTGTTTGTCAAGTGATCGGTTAGCTTGGTGACGCTACAGAAAAACTCCATCCGAAAAACATTATTTCCAGTGACAGAACTGGCTAACATTGATTTTAAAAAAACCATTTAATTAGTATAGTTGACGTAGGTCATATTTTCGTGGAAGATTTAAGCTTTCTCAGTCAGACGATGCCGTGAATTTAAGCATAATTGAGAACTGTTATTACCATTGACCACGACTGACTTAATTTAGCTGAATGGGTTTCCATGAATGTTTACTGTCAAAACTGCTGAATATGACTGTTAAGCAGCAAAATACTATTACAATCTTCATTACTCATTTATTTTCTTAAACAAGAATGATTACAGCCAGATACTTATGGTGTGACATATATTTTCCAGACTGACGCAGAATGCAGTCAAAACAAACTTAGGGTTTTCAGTTCGCGCATGACAAGTAATTTACAAGATGATTATCAGATAGTTTCTTAACCAGGATAACCGATCAGAACGGATAACCACATCTGTGTTTTGTGTTTATATTTTGTGGAATATCAGTCTCCCAGTATTAGTTTAACTATTTGGGATTACTGTAATATCAAATTCAAATTCAAATTTTACAAGTGTCAATCTGTTTCTGTGTGATCTTAATATCTGCCTTCAGATGTCTTCATCAAAGTTAAACGCGGTGCTATATGTGTGAAAAAAATTCAAATTCAAAGTTAAAGACTAAAGTAACTTTCAGTATTACATTTTCTTTCCTTTAGTGGAGGTTTATGTATAAGGCATGTAACAGGTCGAACTTGATTGTATTGCGGGTCGAATATTACCGGGTCAAAAGTGCAACGGGGCGAAACTAGCGGACACCGCGCACATTGATCTCGCTAGTTATCACGGCTTTGGCTTTATCACTGATTGCACTGCCCACCATTGCCTCACAGCCTCACAGCCTCAAAGCCTCACGACCTCACAGCCTCACGACCTCACAACCTCATGACGAAATCCTTGGTTTACCTGTGCTTTTTCGAAGTGGTCTTCCTGTGTTTTCGCATGTGAAGACCGCTGTCTAAAAACAAAGCATCTCCTGGTGATTCATTGAAAAGGGACATCAAAGGAATACTATTCATGCAAATGGGTTTTTTTACAAACTTTCAGCCCAGTTTTAACAGTGAGATAATCGTGCATCATTCTATTCATTCATGATGGTAGTTGTGTAAGCATTTCTTTACGAAATTTTTAGAATATTGTTACGATTTAGAATAATTTGACTTGGAGCAAGACTTGAAAGTAATGGTGTTTGTGAAATAATATTTTCATTTTTTTAATTAAATCTTTAATCAAATAAGCTTGACATGTAAGGTCTAAAAACCCATTTACAAGTTAAATATGCTTGTACAAAAAATATATTCACACAGTATATTAAGTGAACACATCGTTCTATTTACATAAACTGAAATATTTTCAGCCTTCTCTTTCCTTTATCTTTTAACCTAACATTATTTAAACGCATTTAAACTGAACAGTAACATTCAAGCATAAACTAATTTTCAGCATAGTTACTATGGTGAAAATAAGCATCATGAATCATACTGGATAAAAGTGATGCTTTGTTTGCTCATACTCATGATAAAATAAACTGGAAAATGTTTACAAACTTATTCTTTATTAATTTTTTAGTATCAAATATTATTCTCTTTATACTTCAACCAAAGTTAGGACAATTTAGGGCCACAATTTGAGAAGTCCTAATAATTTTCTTTTTCTTCACTATTGTCAAAGAGTGTTTTTCTTTTTTCACAATTTGACTAATTATTATTTGAACTTTCATTTTCTTTGTTGGCTTCTGCAAACAGTAACATTCAAGCATAAACAGCATAAACAACCCAAACTTTATGTGGTGGTTCTCTTACTTAGTGAGTGAGTAACACATGTGAAGAGTAAGACATTCCCTGATGGTGTTGTTGAAGACACAATTTCATGGATGAAACCACTTTTAAAGTGGGAGTATGCCTTTCTGACCTTGTACTGCCCAATATATTCCGTGGGAAAGGCTTTTTTTCCAATATATAAGAGAAAATGTTGCCAAGATCAACTTTTGGCCATTTTGTCAGGTCATTGTTCCATTCTTTGATCTCTAAAGGATCTTGCTGTAAACCAAGCGATTTAAGAAGCAAGTCTTGATTGTTCCGTAATTCCTTTGCCAATTGTTCAGCAGACTGCTTAACAGGGACGTTTTGTATAAAAGCTACGAGAGCACGTGCTGCTAGATCTGCATGATTTCCACCAAACGGAATAGCTCTCTGTTGAAGATAGAACTTAAGTTCGTCGCAGGAGAGTTCGAGAAAGTCTTCGAGGTGCTTTGTCATAAATAATTCTTGATTTGTTTATGCTATTCTGCGTAACAATTAGTCCAAAAACCTAGAACAAAGCACAGGTATATCATCAAAACAAGACTCATCAAAGCACGTCCGCCATCTTGGGTTGAGCAATGTACTGATTACCCATGATGCATCGTCAAGGGTGAAAAGGTCTATTGCGGGCGTGCTGTATCTTGCGCTGTGCTCTGCAGTTGTGAGGCCTAAACTCATGGCTTATTTTTTACAGAGCAACATACTTTATATTGTAACGAGATTAATGTTTTACCAGCTCGAGAGTCAGTCATCGCTAAAGCCAGCTTTTGCTTATAGCCGCCATATTTAATTAATGCTGCATTATGCATCGCGCTGAGACTGGGTTCTAGTTACCTTGCATGTAGCCTCTGCCTCCTTTGCAGGCGCTCTTTAATAGGTAAGAAGCAAATGACTACGTTTTTTGCCATCATTAATATATTATTTACGAATATAAAGTTATTCAAAGGTTATATGGAAGTACACAATTTATTTACGAGCAAAAATTTTCAACAAAAGAAACCTACAATTAAGCTTAATGGCCACAAATTTGTCCGTTCAAAACTGAACATGCTTTCAAAAGCTCCCATAGTTTTTACACTTTCCATTGCAAATTACAATATTTCTTTCTCTTTATTCTTTTAAGTTTTTCTTCAGAAACTAGCTTAATCTGTAGCCCCACAAGATTAGCTTCTTTATATAAATATTGACCAAGCATATAGAATGGAAAGTGGACTTTGCCACTTGCTCTACAGTTGAGGGCATTGTGGTAGCCTTCCAGGCCATTGTTGGTGCTTACCACCTGGCCATATGTACTCCAGTTTTCTGGTGGGAATACTGTACTTTCAATCCAGTTGTCTCGGATATATCCTGTTAGAGCTTGGAGGCCCTCTGTTGTTGCTTCAGGAAGAAGCCTGAAATGAAATAAGGCTTTATTAACAATCATGATATTAAATGATTATGCTTTTTGAATATTAAATTATATTTGATTATAGAATTAATAACTAATTCATACCTGATGAAAATACGGGTAATCTCAGAGCTTGGAAGAAAAGGAAGTGCCATCAGCCTCCTGACAAACTTATATGTACCGTCATCTTTCTTGTATGCAGTGGCCAATCCTAGTGCCTGGACCTAAGAAAGTTAGCAAATTATTAATGCCATTGATTGGTATTGACAATTTATTTTTAATGTTTTTATTTCAGTTTAAAGACTTGCCATATAGTATCATATAAATCTTTATTGCTGCATTTATATCTTTAATATCATACCTTCCTCCACAATGCCTGAGTCCAATTTGTTTCAAAAGTCTCACTGATTGTTGGTTTCACTCATTGACGAGCATTTTAGCCCACACAACAAAGTCGTTCGCGTCTGAAGTTTTCAGTCTTTCTTGGTGTTTTCCCCTACCCATTAATTGCCTTGATACTTACAAAAACCTTTGATAAGATTAGGTAATCATGTTCTTAATGAAGATTTTCTACAGAAAGCCACGATTTGTTTCGAAAATCTGACTTGTTGGTTTTACTTCATTGACAAGCATTTTAGCCCACACAACAAAGTGGTTTGCCTCTGAGGTTTTCAGTCGAGATGAGATAATCATTGAGTTAACGGTTGAGTTGAGTTTGAGTTGAGTTTCCTAAATGATCTTGTCACAAATGTTTTTGTATTTGTTTACTTATCCTTTTTATCTTTAATTATTTTGATACTTTTTAACCCTTTCACCAAAGGGATCCCAGCTCAAAAAATACTCCACACAACAGAAAACCAGCAAAATTTAACCCCTTTTATTCAAACTGATATTTAAGCATGAAGGAGTTATTTTCATTAATAGGAACCCCATATTCAAATGAAAGGTTTGGAAGTGTACTTTCTATTCATGGTGTTGGTTCGGCAAATGAGCATCTCTGACATGAGATTGAGGCTGTCAATGTTACATTTTATTGAAAAAATCACAGGGACATAAAAAATGCCAAATATGTCAAGTTAAAAATCACTTCTTTTAAAGAAATCAATTAAAAAACACTTCTTCTAAGTATTTTATAAATAGTTTATATAAATAATGGGCTTTCATGAAGATAAAGGTTTAAAAATGTGTAAATATTTACAAACGTGTTCTTAGTATGCATTGCGATGGGTTGGCTAGAATGTAGGTTTGCTGTAGAAGTTTTCAAATTATATGACAAGGCATTTTTTAATATAAAAAATGTCAGTCCAAGAACTATGGTTAATCAGATATTTCTGTCAGCATTACATATGAAAGTTCGGTGCCTACAACCTACAATTTGGAAAGAGTAGCCATTATCCGGAATGAATTGACAGGAAGGATGGATTACTCTTTCCAATATTCTACCTTGGTATGCCATACTCTGAAACAGTTGAGTTCCCTGCTGATGCACAAATACACTTTACAGCAGTCACACATGAATGTTGTCTTGGTTAATTTATGAGGAACCTCTCTCTTTGGGACATCTGGGTGAGAAGCCATGTACCGGCGCCTTCTCTCAGTGCAGACTTGACAGGTGTGGTCACAGCCAATACCCTTGACAGGAAGATGGTCTCCAACATTGTCAAGTCTGAAGGGGTTTGCCTGCCTTTTCCTTCCAGGTCTCAACCTTTGCATCCTCCAATTCCCAACCAGCTGCAGTATTAACTCCTCTCTAAAGGTTGCAAAGGATCTCTTTCTCTTTCCAGGGGGGGTATGATCTACAAAAAACCCTTCAATGACGTAGGAGTTAAAAGCCACAGCCTCAAGGAATTTCATAACTAGTCGCATGTACCAGCGCATTTGCCTCCTATTCTTCATAACAATTGTGAGTTGATCATTACTATCTACTCCACCCATGTTAGAATTATAGTCCTCTATCATGGAATGCGCTTGTACATCAACCAAATCATATCCACCACCCCGTCGTCTTTGGTTTCGCTGAAGTGTAGTTACTTGATCTGGAGAATGAATGGAGGACAAGAAATGGACTAATTTGTTGTCTTTCCAGCTAAGGGCAACAATGCCATGATAACTCCTATGTTCAAAGCTGCCTCGTGGTCCCATCGTCGATGCTTTGAGATTTTTCAAAGCTGGTGGAAACCCTTTTCTGTTGGAGCGAACAGTACCACAAACATAAATACTACGTGGCTGCAAATAAAGGCACAAGGCAAGACTGTTGTAAAAATTGTCAATGTATAAATAGTGTCCTTTCCCGTGTAAGTCACTAGTTAGACGTGCTACAACAGCTCCTGACTTTCCTATATCTGAAACTTCCTGTTCCTCTCTAGCTTTGCCAAGATAGACCTCAAACCTGGACAGATATGCTGTTTCTGAGTCACACAGTTCATAAAGTTTGATACCCCAGCGGACGGGCTTTGATAAAATCCGTTGCTTAAAAGAAAGTTTTCCTTTGTAAGGTATCATACATTCATCAATGCAGATTTTTTTCCCGCAATTGAAATTTCTTTTGAAAGTCAACTGCATTTCTTCAACGAGAGGCCTGATCTTAGCAAGTTTATCTTGTCTAGCAACTTCATCTACTCTATCTCCATCCAAACTATCTGGATCCGAAAAAAACACATAACGATTTAAAAACTGAAATCTTTTTAATGTAAAAACATGCTGAAATCCAGGTACTAAAAAAAGCCACTTTCTCTCATCTTGTCTAAAGTAGTTTTCATAATTAGGAAGGTTAACGTCTCTGTTCATAGTAAGCAACAGCGCAAGAAATGCTTTGAGTTCCCTAATATCAGTCAATGGCTTATCTGGGTCTTTTCCTGTTTTAACCGTAAGCCAACGGTTTGTCCAGCCAACCACCTTTAGCAAGAATTCATCAGAAATAAACAGCTTGAAAAGATCAATGGGTTGTCCTTCACCAGGCATTTGGTTGATTGTTGGTCCACAGTTTCTTCTGTTAAAAACAGTGCGCGGCTTGTCTTCATAAAACGATCGAAAGACTTCTCCATCACGATCATTTCTCCAATCAATATTGTCCGGTATTTCATAAACAAAGCCTCCAAAATCTTCTTCATCACTCGATTCTCCAAAGATATCCTCTAAATCCTCGTCAGAATCACTCTCTGAACTTTCTGAGTCCTCTGAATCACTCATAACAACGTTTGGTTTTTAAAAAATGGCGCCCGTAAACGCACGCTTCATCCGAACCTTTCATAGCTTCTTCATCAAAAATATCATATGACACAATATGGCGGAAAGCACGTGCCTTTGGGGTTTCAGCATTATAGATTTCGTCAATATGATTTAGGCCCCTCTAGAGCCAATTAACCGGTAGTTTCCAGCTCCCAAACATCAAACGATCGAATTCCCGGAAAACCGGGATAGTTCGTACGGGAAACAAAATTACAATCCCGGAAAAGCGGGTTACTTTGGTGAAAGGGTTAAACAAATTTAGCTGTTTGTAAAAACTATTGTTGATTCAACTTTATAAGCCCCGGCGCTGTAAAAGCAATCGCCGTCTTCTCTGGGGTCGTGTTCTATGCAGAATCCCCACTTGTCCAGGCGTCTTCTAAACTCCTCCATTCCCTTTTCCCCTAACCATAGCTTCCTTGAGCTCATATTAAGCCCTCCTTATACAGCAGTTACGAAAAAAAAACTCAAGTTGGAATTTGTAATGATGATTTGTGCGTGTGCCAAACTCAAGCCTACATTTCCGGACTCTTCTTGACGTGAGTAAAAAAGTGAAAACCACTTCTGGCAGCCCCAAATAACTCACCCATATTATAATAAAGGAAAAGCGATACTTCGTGTTTATCAACAAACTCATTCTGATGATGATACACATTATAACTTGTATTAATTATTTTTATCTCGATTTTTTTTGTGATGGTTTACTCGAAAATTTATACCACTTAAACCATCACTGCACACCCAACGTAGCAACTGTTTATATTTAATATTTATTTATATATCTTTTTATGAAATCTAGAATAACTTGTAAATATAAACAATGTGATTTGTTATATTCATTTTTATTTGAAGTGTGTGAAAAAATTGAATTGAATTGAATTGATCTACCTAGCAAGAGACATATCGGAGTTCCCTCGTATGGAGGTTACGAACCCAGACACCATTTGATTAAATGTTTCCAAGCTTTTATAGGCTTTAAACTGCTGTTTAGTGTAGTAGCTGGTCTCCAAAACTAGGTAACTCAGTAAATCTGTGGCCTCGATTGGTGCCAAACAATTTGGGTCAAACTGATCGTTCAAGATAAGGAGGAGAAAATATTAAATCAAAATGTGGCGAGAACAAAAAAGGTACGCACAAGATGCACTACATTTTGACATCTTCTGGGCATCTATAAGAGTACAAACGCACAGAAAAATGGAATCTATTTCTTTTATTCATAGTTAAGCAAAAAAATTGATTTTTTAACGTTTTTGTGTTAAACATGGAGCACATGCTAAACGTACAAAATGACTGTTATGATCATTTGTGCATCTGTTCTTTACTAATACACAACTCTTGACCAATCAAAGTGAGCATAGTATCCGAACTATTATGTAATATTTATTTAAAATATAAATACACCTATTTCAAATCGTTCACATATATAATGCTGGATAGGTAATAAGTAAAAGCACACCAAAAAGAACAATGGATTTAATTAACGTTTTTTTGAAACACATGTAGGTGTATATCCATAAAACATATTGTGTCTAACATGAAAGAAATTATGGGATGTCTGCAAATATTGAAGGTGTATAATCTGATTCTAAAGCTGTTGAATACACAAATATTTAAACCAATGAAATCACTTTTTTACATCGGCCTTACCAGAACTATCGACAAGTTTTGCAGAACTTTTGTTGGGCAATTGTGACCGTATCCGATGATGGCTGATGATCAACATAGAATGGTGGGAACATTTCATCCTAAAGGAAAGTAAAAAAAAAAACATGACTTGATATGTCAAAAACAATTACAAAGCACTACAAAGTTGTGAATTTACCTTCAAAATTTTAAGGTGTAAATGTACTGCACATTGCTCATAGAAAAACTGTTGTGGACCACACTCTGGACAGCGTATCGTGGCTGGTTGTACAGTGTTACATTCAGTACATGTAGTTCTGGTTAAGCAGCATTCTTCCATAAAAGCATCAACCATTGATTGCCTTATTTTCTCCCAGTTGTTAAAAGCAAAAACTTGTCTTCTTTGATGTAGAGAAAGTTCACATGTTGGCTCATCGAGCAACACTTCGCTAGTAGTAAAGCATGTTGTTTTTGTTTCTGATTTTGGTCTTTTTTCGGTACTTTTTTTCATGGAGTTAACGGGCACATACACACAGCGTTTACTACTTCGACTGATGAATGTGGTTTTTAATTTCACAGCTCACAAGTTCTTCATTAATAGATTGATTTTAGTTATATTTTGACAATGTTGCTTTTAGAAAATGGCTACTAGCAACAAAGTGGCGTCAAGTTGCAAGCAACCAGAAAGCCAATCTTATCAGTGATTGGCAAAAATAAAACAATTGAACCATGTTCCACTTCAGCTGGTTTGGACTACAGACTAAAGAGGTCCTGACCCATAGATAAAAATTTAGTTGTTTGGATCAAACCCAGTTTAGATCATGCGAAGACTGTGAAATAAGTATTTACATAGTTACAAATGGCATTGCAGAGCTCATTTAGGAAGTTCACTTGTGCTCCCTCTGCTGACCCTGTGAATTAAGTCATTCAGGGAGTCCTTGCATTGTTTAATTAGATAAGAGCGGGGCAATGTTTTACCTTCTGGTGCCATTGATAGTTGTGATATGCGGCATCAGTGATACAAAATTGACCTTGTATTTGAAGGATTTTCTTTAGTTTTTCTTATTCCTCTATAGGAATACAAAAATGATGAATTTTATTTCTATAGCGTCTATAACATTAATTGATATAGGCGCTTTACAACTTAAAAAAAAAAAAAAAAAAAGAAAACGATTTACAATAGAATGCATGTATAATAGAGAAAAGATATAATGATAACTAATAATCATAACTAATCTAAAAATATAATAATACTATATAAAATCTATTTAATAAATTCTAAACATCTACTTTACTGTGAAATAAAACAAGGAATATTTATTTAAGTATATGCTTTCTGATAAAGTGTTTTTAATTGTTTCTTAAACGAACCTAATGAGGTTGAATTTCTCAGTGATAATGGTAGTGTTCCACAAGTTTGGACCTGCCACTGAAAATCTACGGTCACAATGTCTTTAAACCCTTACTTTTAATTTTCTGCCTCTTATTTAATAGTGTGCTCAAAATTAATTTTAGTACGATAGTGAAACTATTTATGGAGTTGTTCTCAGGACATTAGTTTGAGCGCACGGTACTTCAGATGGATGTCAGTAAATTAACAAATAATACATAGGAATCTCGAGGATATCAGGAAATACTATTTTCAATTTTTTTCATTAAAATCAGATCTACAAAAACCATCAAACTCTTCTTTTATGTTCATTTAATAGTATGACAAGCATAATTTGTCACCGACTTTTATGACCAACTGACTTTTATGTCAGTTATTGGCTCTTAAAAGAGCCGTTGTTTTAGTTTTTTTTAAATACTACTCAGTAGCCTGATGCTCGGCCTTCCCGTTCAATGACTTTAGGCAGGACTTTCTTTTTTTTTCTACCGTTGCCATTTTTCTAAGGCCACTGTCTTCCAAAATTGCTGGATGCCTGACAGGAGCTCTTCCTTGTTCTTTGGCTCGATATCATTCCGAAGAAAGTGCTTCATTTCATGCCATACCATTTCTATTGGGTTTAGGCCAGGGCTTTCAGCAGAAGTACACCAGTAATTTATTTCGTTATCCGCTATGAATTTCTTCGCTAATTTGCCTAAAAACACTTAAGAGAAACCCAATTAGATAAATTGATTATTAAAATCCGAGATATAGGATCAGTGTATACCATAGTCAACATTCTCTTACTTTTTTGTTTGCGCTCATTATCCTGTTGAAATCGATGACCATCAAGAAATCGATCTTTAATGAATGGCAGTTGGCTGCTACGGAGAATGTTCTCTGTGAAGGAGGCCTTTTCGATAATGCAAGTGAAAATAAGGATGGGCGAAGCTCCTTGCTTAGAAATGGCTGCCCAAACATGCACCTTATAAGGGTGTTTCATCTTAAGTTTCAGTTTGGTAGGCATGGTTTTTTTTTACGGAAACAAACTTTTGCATGCTTTTCAAGCCAAATGCTTGATTCATCTGTAAAAATCACATCTTCAAACGTTTCATTATCTTGCTTGCACTTTTGGCAACTGGAAACGTTTGATATAATTTGCCTTTCTCCCTACCTGGCAATATTTCAACCCACTCTTCACCCAACCAAGTTTAAACCAGACTTTTTTTTATGGCGGACTGGGATGGAGAAATATTAAAGGTGTCCTTTAGTAATCATTGTAGTCCTATGGAGGAAAAAAAACTTTAAATCTCAGGTTTCATGATAAATAAAGAACAAATACATTTCATTTACTAACCTGCTGCTGTAAACTCATCTTTTTGTCAATGAAGTCGTAATATACAGTACCGGAACTGAGTAAAGTACCATCCACTGGCGAGTACTCGTCCCGACTAGTTAATTGCGAGCAGCGAGTGAAAATAAGGCTTAATGAGTTTCTCCAAAACAATGACACTCGCTTTGACTTGTTGCTCGCCACTCACAAGTCTTACAAGTGTAGTATTAAATCAATATGCCATACGAGACATCGAAATAGCAAACTGTATCGACATGTGTTTGCTACAAAACTAGTTTGGGTTGATTTCACTTGAGCGGCAGTTATCTTTCATGATAAAATTTCTAGACCAGTGCCGATTGTGTATTACGTACATGTTGAAGGAGGGAAAAGTGTATTTATTCGAGTCTATCTAGCTTATAAGAAGTGCTTGATATAGCTAAGCATATAGAACATCGGAGCTTTAACAACACTGGTCTGGTTTAAAAAGGATTAGTAACTTCTTAATATTGATTTTATACTGTAAGAAAGAAGACAAAAGCAAACCTAGCGTGCCCGCTGCATGCACATATGAGACCAACTTATGTTAATGATTTGTGATTGTTTTGATTATTGGCTGCAGCCACGCCGGGTAAAGATTCATTCCTTTTAATGACGTCAAAGAAGCAAAAAGAAGTTAAGAAACAGGAACCAGATTGATTTGGATTGTGAATACGTTTTATTCAAACTATCATTAATTTTTGATGTCGTCAAAGGAATTGCTAAACTGGTTCAATCCGGTTTGAACTAGTTCAAGCCGGTTATGACTTGTAAAATGCAAATTAAGTCATATTTAATTGAAATCACACTACTGGCTATTTGTCAAAAAAATTCTTATATACTTAGCCATATATTGCATGGAGTAACACTTCAGCTTTGAATACTAAAGCTGATTTATACGGTTTTTCTGTTTCCTTTGCAAACATTTATCAATCCTTCTAATTAATTTTTTCCAAACCTGGTCGCCACTTTGTTGACTTTCGTTGGCATAAAACCTAAATACTATTTTCTAAATTTTGTCTGGTCTAATAGGATCCAACGCTTGCTTTGCTTGCGTCCCCATACAGTTTCTATTGACGCGTTCATGTTTGTCAAAGAAATGTTTCATTAACAATGTGGCAAAATGTCCCTAAGAGGACACTTTATCTTTGAGGGACTCGTACAGTTTGCATTCTTCATCTGGTAATGGTCTCGATGGTACTGGAACTAGGGATGTGGCTGGCAATGGCGTTGGAGTGGAGTCTGCTGACGATACGTAGCTGTTTGTGATGGTTTCTTTGTCGGCATTCTCTAGCTGGTTGAGTCTCTTCAGTATTTGGACTTGGTTCTGCAGTATTTGTTGTAGTAATATCTGTTGTGTCATCATGGATTGTTGTCAAGGCCAAGCCAAAGCATTCCTACAAGATCCACGTGTGGACATGGCGTCACTAAGATTGTTCTGTTCACTGGCATTAGTTCGCTGAATTCTTCACCAACACCATACTAGAACACCACCTGAAATCCTTCATCGGTTAGACTATACCACAGTGGACATCGATTCATGCAGGCCAACGATCCCAAGCATACCAGCAACTTGGCAAAAGAGTACTACACTGTATCCGTATTAAATATAAACAAACATCATGTGGTTCACATTTCGGTTAATTTTAGGGGGTTCATTGCATCTCTGTTGAAGAAAAAGTAATACTTTTCATATAAGTGAAGTCTATTCTACATATAGAATAGTTTTATGACATGTAAAATGTGTTTCTACAGAGCAAAAGTCGATATTGAACCGATCCAAAGCAACACGCATTGCTAGAAAAAGCGTCTGTAGATCGGACAGAACCAATGGATGACCTTGGCTAGCTTAATCACGCAAGTTGATACCGGATTTATACTTCTTTTAATGTTGAGCCACAGTAATTCAGTGGACAGCAATACCCTCTTCCCATCTTCCTATTTTACTATCAGGAGTAAGTTTTTGCCAAGCTGACAAATAAAATTTTAGCCTGCCAGCAACTTTACATTCTCTTACCTCTTTAAGGGTATTAGTTAGG
The DNA here is from genome assembly GCF_029948245.1 of Actinia tenebrosa. Taxonomy (NCBI): domain Eukaryota; kingdom Metazoa; phylum Cnidaria; class Anthozoa; order Actiniaria; family Actiniidae; genus Actinia; species Actinia tenebrosa. The sequence continues at coordinate 5,188,671 of NW_028292570.1, forward strand.
CTGTTTTTGTTTAGTTCTTTTGAGCATTCCTCTTTTCCCCCACTCTCTTGTTGGAGAAAGGGCGATATTATTTTTTGTTTATTTATGCCATCAATAACCTTAGATAGGAATGTTAGGTTAGAAACTGGACGGAAGTTAGAGATAATCTCATGGTCTAGATGAGGTTTCTTTAATAAAAGTGTGACCACCGCCTTCTTCAGGCACAAGGGAACACAAGACATCTCCAGAGATAAATTAACAATGGAGGCAATTAAAGGCAATATATGTCTTGTACAAGTTTAATCATCTATTTCAATTTTTCTTGTAGATATTTGTGGATCTTTTTTAAGACCTAGATCTTACAAATGCATTTATGGTCACCATCTGGGTGAATGGTTGCTGGAAGACTTTGAATGTGCCATCAAGGTACCAGCATTTTGATTTTGGGAGGAGCTGAAATTGTTGGTCGGCTGTCTACATTGTTCTTTAAAAAGGCTTTCAAATCTGTTTTGTTTCGCAATGACACTAAAATACAACGTATCTTCAGTGTGAGAAATTACAAATATAATTGTTTGATGATTAAAAGCTGCTTAGCGAAGCATAGTAAGAAAGTGATTGTACTGTATTACGAAGGAATGCATCTGTATATATCGTAAGAATATCTATAGTAATATTTGTGGTTTGCTTAGCAATTTTGTTTTGTGTGTTCTTGCTGCTGTTCTTTGTCTCTGTACGCGATTTGGGGCCAATCCAATAATTTAGCCTTTTTTCTGGGCCTACCAATATAAATAATAAATGTTTAAATAATACAATGTCTTGAATGTATCGGACAAATGGACCATGAAACCAAAGGAATCCAGGCGTTCCAAAAGAATGGTTTAAGAGCAGCCCAAGAAATCTTCAAATGTTCAAGTGTCAATGTATTTAGTTTATGCAACTAATTGGGGAAACTGAAATTAAACTGAAATTACACTGAAATAAGGAAATAATCAAAGAAACATAAAGTTGCAAGGATGCAAACCAAGTTGGCTATACTTTTCCTCTAGATTTTGAAGGGGGTCTTTGTTTTAGGGTCTTCAAAATTCGGTCTTGGTTCAGTAACTTCGTCAATGTGGGCCATTGTCTTTAGTTGATTTGATTTCATTGTCGAATAGAAAGAAAAGAGGGAATGCAATTGGTTCGGGAGACATCTGTCAATGTACACTTTCAGAATATTTTTAATAGTAAAATGGCGCCAGTTTAAAAAATGTCATTCAGCAAATTGTAAAGAAAGAAAACATAACATTGTTTTATATATTAATCTATTCTATAGTCGATCTATTCCACGTTGTTTATTTCGTGGCGATGTTGATGGAAACACTTTTTTCAACAATTACTAGATTAACACCTGTATCAATAACATTTCTTGTCACCTAAAATGAGCTCAGGCTCATTTTTTTTTAAACACCTAGCCTCTTCATGACGGATGATAATAGGCTAGAATTAGGTTCTGGATGGAAGGCAAAGCAAAGAGGTCAACTTTGTGGTTAAAAGCTGGTGATGCCTCCCTTTAGAAAGTTGACCAACATAAACGTTCTTAACCCCATATTGGTCATGTAATAAACGGAATAGGTCCTCAATACCAGACCCCCCAAGACCAGGAGTAAGATTTGCAGGAGTTAGGACGTTTGTTCCAATTTGTAGGATAACAATGTGGGGACAAAAAGACTCTACCACATGTAGATCATATTTCACAAGCGTTTTAAGAGTTTTGCTCCCAATGCTGTACCACCTTAAAACTTCATTATCCTCGCAGTGAAAATCAAGGCTAAGGTCGGAATTACGTCTTGAGGGAGTTGTGCAGAAATGACCCAGGATAAGAATGCACTGTTTAGCCATAACTAACATGGTCAGGGTGTAAAAGTAAAATGAACTTGAATTTTCACAGTGATCTTGCTCGAGAATGATGAGAATGATAGGAAAGAGGTGCGTGGTACTTAGACGTGTCTTCAGTACTGCAATAATAACTTATAAAATTATATCTAGAAAAATGATAAAAGTATTCTTAGCAACTTATGTTGCATCATTTGCAACTTACACATGAGCAGAATACGTAAATTTGCAGCAAATTTAATGGAAATTAAGAATCTGTGTGGTAAGCTCTCAAACATGGGTACTTGCACAGAGAGACACCACACTGTGCACACTTGAATTTTATCTCAACTGGATAGTCTTTTGGAGTCTTCTTTGGCACTGTCTTGCAATAAACACATTGCTTCTTTCGGCCTTCAACTGACGCTGTGGCGTGATTGATCTCGGACATTAGCTACCAAAGGCGAGTATCCATTGATGAGTTGCTTGGCTAGATCAAGACTGAAATCTTGCTGTGGTTGCTTATTCCCGCTGTTAATTCGCTCTAGAACGTAGGCATTGGTGGCACACTAATTAAACACAAGCCAGAAAATATATCTGTACCACTTTCTTGACTACCTGCCCACATAATAGTACACACGAAGCTGATCTGCATAATCCATGCCACCCATGTTCGCTGTGTACACGTCAGATACTCGCGGCTTTGGAATATCAAAGTTTCTACCCTTTTTCTTATGTTGGACGGTGCGTGATGGCTCTTGTGGGGAAACATTAGTAGATAAAAAAGCAACATCTCTGTTGTCATGCCATTTTCCCTTTTTTGACCTGAACAAGCTCCCCAAGTTGGCTTAGCTTGTTGATAGCACATGCCGGCAGACCTTAACGATTACAATGAATCATAGAACGAGGATAGGTGTTCTGCGCTTCTAAATGTTCTAGAAGTCGACAACCTGAGAATAAATTGTCAAAATAAACATGCTGTTTCCTATTAAGGAATGGCTTGACCATATTCATCACAACATTATAGGCAAGTCCATGTGTTTTCTTCATGAAATCGTCCCCAACGTAAACACTGTAACGACATGGCACAGAATGCCTATTGTTTTAGGGACATGTACTTACAGTTCAGATTCTCACGTACATTTCATTGGGTGGGCATAAATTTGAATAATAATAGAATTCCTCAAGTTCTGATTGGTGAATGCATCTGAGCAAAGCGGGGAGCGGAAGCTGCGAAGCGTACCCCTCCAACAAAGTGTGAGACTGACAAGCATCTCTATTGTCTTTATAATCCGTGTTTGACAAGTGATCTCCGCTCATGTAAACAAACTAATATCTAGTCTAGGAATTTAGTTTACAAATTGAAACTCACGGCTCTTTTGCAAGCTCACCGACAAATAAAACTCAATACAGTAACTCATATGCTAGTTTAAAGGAAGGGTTTAAAACCTAAAGCGGGGTAAACTCTGTTTTCTCTCGTCATTTATTTTAAAAAAAATTTTGCTATCAAAGACCGTTTAGTGAAAATAAAAAACTGTTTGAGTACAACGGTTATAAACAGAAAGTTTCATGTACTTCTTGTTACCGGCAAATTTTTATTCCTGTTCTCAATCCAAAGCTTTTCTTTTACAAATTAAAAGTCTAGGAGATGGTTACGCAGTTATCCTTTATAGAGCTGCTGATCTTCACCTTTCTTGAATGAGCGATATGAAAAGCTATAAGTAGATTTGATAACATATATGGCATATGAGTCATGACAATTACTCATTTGGTGGCTCCTAAAAGAGCTGTTGTTTGTTTAAAAAAAAATTAGTTTGTTTTTACTTCACATAAACTCCCGTAGTGAGTCGCCTCGTAAGGCGTTTTGCCTCACGAGGCCTGGAGCAAAACTCAAATCCCTCTTAAGTTTGTGTGATATCTCACAACTAGACTGTCCAGCTTCTTTAACGCTTGCCTTCTTCTCAAGTGGTGGCGTTTTTGGTACGTTGTTATCTGACATGTATTTGTGAACTAAGTACGGAGCATTCAGTGTTTTCCGTTCCTTACACGCGACACCCTAGCATCAAAAACCCTGATTTGAGTCTGCAGTACCTTCCTAATTCTTGAAGAGATGACTGCTTCAGGACATATCCAAACTGGCGGAGACTGGTATTCAAGGCCTTGAAAAGGGTTATTGTGCTTCTGTTTGCACTCCACTGCCACAATGCTTCGCCATTGATTTGAAGGGAAAACGTTAAGTCTTCACTACCCATACGTGGAGGTTTTAGGTGTAAAAGGAAAGGATGCACTGGTTTAACAGGAGGTTATACGAGGTCTGAAAAGAGCTTCCTGTCATTTTCAGCAACATAGCAATCCATTTTTTTTTTCGAAAACCGATAAAATCTCTCTAGATAGGAAAATGCTCAGTACGCGACAAAAGTCAAAGTTTAAATGAACTAGGAGGTTTGTCCAATGAAAAAAAAAAAAAAACACAAGACAGTGTTTATTCATTCAATTTGGAGACAAAAGAGGTGTATGTTTTTTGATGCTTCTAAGAGTCCCTATAAGAAGATACAAAATTACTAGTTACTAGTCTACTTGAGCCATTTTTAGTCAACTCTCTTGTAATTTTACTCTGTAAACGAGTCACAGTCAAGTGAACATTATTTGAACCGCCCGCCAAAACAATGGAAATGTCCCAGATGTGTCTGCCTATTCTGTGCCATGGAGTCTGCTGCCATCCACACTCTTATGCCATACTTCGTGGGCTTTGCAGGCATATACTGAAGAAAAGATAGCCTTCCTTTATAAGCTATCATTCCTTCATTTACTGCAATGTTCTTAGTTGGGGAATAACCTTGTTGAATGTTGTTTAGAATAGCAGTTAAAATCGGTCGTACAATGTAAAGACGATTGTAGCCAGGTTCACCTCGTGCAGGTTCCTTCGTTTGGTCTGCGAAGTGTATAAATTGTGTGATTTCATTGAATCTGTTTCTTGCCATTACTTCTTTCACAGCTTCATTACCCAAAAACGATCATTCGACCAGTAGTCTGCAACTTTTGGGAGCTTATTTACTCCCATAACGATGCACAAACCAAAGTACGCTTTGAGTTCGTTTTTTGTGACTTCTTTCCACTTAGCCAAACGGTTGGCACAATTTGACGACTTTTGTCTGGTATATCTGTTGATTTCTTCAACGGTATGGTCGAATATCTTCTCTAAATTTTTCAGAAAGGAACTAAATTGAATTGGAGTTATTTGGGATGGCAATCTGCATTCCTGAAGGAACAGAGAATTCGGGAATCATCAAGTCCGTTTAGGTTTTGTGTCCATTATTCTTCATCTTCATCATCGCTATCGCTTCCTTCTTCCGCCTCACTGTCCGAAGCCTCATTTGCCACTTTGTAGAAGTTCAATGCCTTTAAGATCAATATCTGAATCTTCTTCTCCTGCTTCGCCACGTTCATGCTCTTGTAGAGCAGCATATGTTATTGGTTGCCACGAAAACCGCAACCATGATCCTCGCACTTCTGTACTCTGTTAAGACACGTGAACATGTGCTGCGTGGCGTCGCATCTGTGACCACAAACAATAATTGAAATGAATGTTTTAATAGTTTTAGACTTGACAGAGAATTGGAATTCCAATTTAATGTCTTGAAAAGACAAAACATTTGAAAAGGACATCACAAATACTCTTATATCAACCTTGTGACTGTCCTTTGGCCCCTTGAAATAGGGACAAAGGACCTTCCGCTTCTTGCACTCGGTGCCGTTGTGGTTGTTCATTGAAATTCTAGGAATTTCAAGTTGGCACCAAATGCAAGTTGCAGGTCTGTATGGGCATTCTTGTTCGTGCCTTGCTGCCTTCCTCTTCTGCACCTTCACCTGGCAGCCAACATTATAAAACCTGCAGTCTGCCAACCTAAACTGGCATTGGGTTAAGTGGAAGTCGTGTTCATCCAATCTTCCCGCCCACGAACATCCATCATTAAGGCACCTGGCACGACGGAGGTGCTAAAATTCATCAAATATACTAACAACAGTAACAAATAATCATTGAACTCTTACCAGACATCGCAAATAACCACCGTGTGGCTCCTTTCCATCACCAGGCACTCTCCCACAGTCCAGTTGCTTTCATTGCCTGAATACATTATTAACACAGAATGTAGGAATAGAATAGATAGAATCGAGAACGTAAACCAATATATAACTGCAATGAGTCTTCGATCAGTTGAGTTGTCACATATGTGCTGTGGTATGCTGGATACCCAATGACCAGGTTATGTTTGACCTTTGTACTGGGGACTGTCAAATACATCTATTTAACAATTAGTCCTCGAGTCCACATGTTCTACCAGTCTTGACTCGTACAACACGAAGGCGAGAGGTCTAGTAATCCTAAAACCTAGTAATCCGTCCAATAAAAGATGCAAAAAACGTTGAAATTTTGGTCTCAAAATCGACACTTTTCGCTACAATCACTTATAGACCACTAGTAGCTCAGCCAATCAGAGGGCTGGATTGGTGATAGTATGTAAATAGGTTTTTACTAATTAAATGTGGTTCATGTTCTAGAGGACTTTCTTAGAACTTTGAGGCTGAAAAAAATGTTCACACATTTCTTTTTTTCATTGTACTTACCACTAGTATCGAATTAGGAAAATGAATATTTATTTATAGTCGCAAATGACAGTCAAGTGACTATGACAAATCTATGAGTAGGGGGTGGGAGAATCAAAAAATAAATACTTCCATTCCAATTAAAATTACAGAAAATATTTATTCCATGTAAAATTTATTCATTTCCTGTCAAGGTATAAAAATTCTATGCAAAAAAAAAAAAAGAGCGAGTAATCCAAACTCGTCACCACCATCGTTTTTCGTATTCTCTCATTTACGGCCGCGCGCATCTTGTCAATCAATTTTCGAAAAGTAAAGTTAAGTCTAAAGTCCAACCTAATAAATAAACAGTAATTGGTATATTTCAGATATATATAAAATACCAAAAACGTTTTTTGGCTATCTTAAAACAATTACAACTAAATGTATCCGAAGTATCAAAAAATGTATGCTATATGCACCGGGAATTTGAATCATAGTGGCTAGCTAAAAGACAATTCACTATGCTGCACCCTTTAGTTACACATGCTTTGCATACTTTTTGATCATGTCATTCAATAGTACAAAAAAAAAAAAAAAAAACAATTCGATCCTTGAGCATCATTTTCTAACTTGACGGCAACGTGCTAGGAATACTCGCGATCGCTCACATTATTTTACCATGGATTTCAGTCCTTCAGTACTGCAGTTTGTAATGTATATCAATCTGTGCATACCTGAACATTTGTTGTATGGTGGATGTGAATTGTCTGCAAGTTTTGATCCGTTTCAGCACTCCTTATATGATGGCTTGTTGGAATCGAACCAACGTTTCTGTATGGATCAGAAAGAACCATTAACCATTTTTTGGATTGTAGTGCATGCCAATCAATTGTTTGTGACTTGTTTGAAGAGTGCCGTATGTATAGGGTGTGTGGGTCCTGTAGTTTTTCTTCTATATATATATATATATATATATGACGTCATGTATTCTCAACTTTGGCCAACTAACGGCCAACTGCTGCATGGTTCACAAACAAAAATGTTTCGCCAGCCTGGCCTTTACAATAATAATCGAGTCATATTATTTTCACTGAAATATTTGAATTACTCGGACTTTCCAAAAATTTGGGACATTTTCATCCAAGTACGACTTTAACCAATTTACGTGTAACGTACCAAGGTTAACGTTGCACGTATGACTAGTGGCAGGACGTTGCGATTTCTTAGCCAGAGTCGAGATTGCCAGCCAGCCATCTCTCCTCTTCTCAGTAAGACTGTCATTGTCGAGGTATTTTGTGCATCTTCTACGGCAAACATACATTTGGACAACGCACAAACAAATCAATGAATTGCAGCATTTTAGTGATTTTATAGTACATCTACAAGTGACACATTATTTTGGATATACTAATTATGGTTCTGCATTAACTTACAGCATCTTAAAGGTGTATGGCCCTTGCTCCCCTTTCTTCATTTGAACAGAGATCTCTCCTGTGCTCAGGTAGAGCAAGAGCCTTCATTTTAGTTGCGTGCCATTTACAAGCCCTGAAAATTCAGTATTTGGAACCCCTCTTGCCTTGGAAGAAATCATGTCATCTGCGGCTTCCTCGCCAATAGACCAGGTGTATGACCAGGCACCGAGTACTTCCTCTTGGTACCTGGTCATCGATGAGGTAGGCTGAAATTCAATAATATAAGCAACCGTAAGCATTCCTGAAAATAGAGATTTGCATGACTAGACATACATAGCCGGCCTATATTACTAACGTTGTTTTTAAACGAAAATCCATTCTTATTTTTATATTCCTTAATTATAGTCTACACTTATAAAAGACTGGAATGTACCTTGGTCTTTAATAAAACCATCATATCGCGGTGTTCGTGTATGAGTAGCTCATTGTGCTTCGCCACGTTCATGCTCTTGTGGAGCAACATGTTTTCTTGGTTGCCACTAAAATCGCAACCACGAACCCCGCATTTCTGTATTCGGTTAGGGCATGTAAACATGTGCTGCGTGGCGTCGCATCTGTGACCACAAACAATAATTGAAATAATGTCTTAATAGTTCTAGACTTGACAGAGAATTGGAATTCCAATTTAATGTTTTAGCAAAAACATTTAAAAAGGCCATCACAAAGAATCACATATCAACCTTGTGGCTGTCATTTGGCTCCTTGAAATAGGGACATAGGACCTTCCGCTTCTTGCACTCTGTGGCTTTGTGTGTGATGATCGAAATTCTAGGAATTTCAAGTTGGCACCAAGTGCAAGTTGCAGGTCTGTATGGGCAATCTTGCTCGTGCCTTGCTGCCTTCCTTCTCTGCACCTTTACCTGGCAGCCAACATTACAAAACTTACAGTTTGCCAACCTAAACTGGCATTGGGTTAATTACACTCACCACGAAAAAGAGGATCAGGAAGAAGAGCTCTTCTCTGTAACCAGTGGATAACATTTCTTTTCGATCTCTGTTTAACTTCGGAAAAGTAGTCAAGGTTCATGATTCGTGAAGTAGTTGAACACGCACAGCAGTTTTAAAGATGAATGGCTAATAATGATAGTAATAGCTTGTTTGGAGTATTTAAAAGCGATAGACAAATAAACAAATAAATAAATAGATACATAAAACTGATACTGAATACTTCTTACTTATACTGGCACCTTAATATACCCAACCATTATTAATTCTGTCGTTTCAGAGACCGACAGTAAGGAGAAAACATACATCGATCAATTTATTTACCTCTGATCTTCACGATATTCTCAACACTCGTTATTGTTTCCGTAATGTGTTGTTTGCGACTTACAAAAAGAAGGCTTCAACTTTCCTTGTTCATTATTCAATCAGCCCTAAATCATTTCGTTCAAGAAGATCTGCAGACATGCATGTCGTACAGCATCACCCGGGTGAAGATCTGCTAATACGGTTTTCATTTAGGCTTGATGATAAGGAGGCATCGTTGCAAAGCCAACAATGCATCAAGAATAACATGAGTCGTGGTCCTAACTCACTAACCTCCAACATTTTTAGTCCTGCAGCAGAAGTCTCTAGAAGGAGATAATGTACGGCTCCACTGCCTTGATCTTGAGGGGTTTCTGTTGGTGTATCTACACTGATGTTATTGCGCCATTTCCCCCCGCCATAATGTTATCATCACAAACGAAAGAGTTTATATGGGTTTTGAGCTTTAAAAATCATTTGATTTATAAAACTGTTCTTTTCAAGTTTCGATCAAAGGCTTGTCGCAAGCAGGCGAAATGAGGTAGCAACTACCTCTACGTCTTTCTTCTTTGGACACTTGCAATATCTCACCAGGAAAAAACTTGGCAATGTCGCTGTTCAAAATTTTTTCTTTTATGCCATTTGGCATCAAGCTGTTTGGAATAGCGCACCAAATTTTCAAGAAATGCAGGGAAGGACCGAAAACACGAATCAACTTAAACTAGTGCCCTGTCTCATCCTCCAGCATAAAATTTAAATTAAGCGCCAAAACATATTTATGCTGAAGGATTAAGTTAACTATTAACTTGTGACGAAAGTACTGAAGATCTATTCATTGGAAAATTCCAAAAAAATTACGTGTGCATGCACATATCTACCATATTGAACGAATGACAAAGGGATCCCCTTCAAGTTGACAGACTCTTCCACGGTCCGCGCTCGGCCAGAATGAGAGATTTGATATTAGATTTGGTATTTCATAGCTTTGAAAAGAAAAAGATAACCAAATAAAGCCAATAATTAATAGGTACCATTTTTTAAGACAAAAACTTTCAATTTCAATTTAAGGTAAGGCAAGGCCAATAACTTCAACTGTGTTCATTTTTTCAAACTAATGATAATATGAAATGCAGGTGTAATAGAGTTGAATGAGTGAAATACCGTATGGTATTGTACCGTAATTTCTTTTCAATAAGTTGGAAACAGCACTATGTGGTATCGTACTCTAAGAAAACAGTCGAATCGTCTGCCATGCCATATGGTAGCGGTATCGTTTCTGTACCATTTCCCACTCATGCAAAAGCGACTCTATTGAATGTTTGAAATAACTTACTCTGGGATCTATTTAATGTTTAGAAGTTTATAATAGATATTATAGGTATGATACTTAAAAAGGTTGTCAGTTGCTACTGTTGATAAATTGCCATTGCAAAAGTTAAGTTCTCCTTCTTCACTGACATGGTCACTGGAAGCAATCTCTGGATCATGCAAATTATGTAATTACAATCCAGACCCCTGGATGTCTACTTACATCAATCTTCCTTTTGACTTTTCATAACTAAAGTGGACAAGTGAGTGGGATTTCAAACTCTCTTCACTTTCTGTATGACTACTACATATTTCACATATTATTATTGATGTGCTTTTCAAAATCCCCAGGTATGAACTCTTCAACTGTAACATGCTGTCCCATGTCTGTCTTGCCCATAAATACATCTCTGTATTCAAAAGTGTTTCCATATTTTTCATGTATGTTCTCTGATATGACCTTTTGTGTGAGCTGCAGGGCAAAGTTCCTTGTAAGGTAGTGTGTCTGAACTGCTTTTCTGGTGTGTTGCTCAGCTGTTTGATTTAAAGCTGTAATGTTTTCCAATGCCAAGGGTATTGTCTACCAATAGCTTTTCTTCCAAAAATTGTCAGGATTATGTATTGTCCCTAGGAAGGTCGCTAACGACTTTGACACCTGCCACCGCGACAGAGACTGATTTAATTCATCCTCATCATCACCGCTAGTATCATGCGGAAACTGATTGTCCACCTCCTGGTTCACTTGCTCAGGAGTCCCATTTTCCACTTCCCTGGAGTAATTCTCTGCCCCTCTAGACCTTTTAGTCGCTGGAGGTTGAATATCTGAAGCCTTTAGAGGAGCCTTGACCGCTCGGGCTATCAGGCTTGAAGCCTTAGGTAAAATGGCATCCTGGAGCATCTTTAATGCTTCTGGATCGTTGAAAAATCTGACCCTCAAGACCTTTGCCCTTAACACCACCTGATTTTTACTTTAGAAGTTTATCTTTAAACGATGATGGACGGTGAAACGTCAGGATTATCCGAACCACGTTTTCCAGCATCCGTGTTGAACCCAGAGTGAAATAAAATGGCGACGAGAGCAGGACACCCTAGTGGAGTTATGGGATTTATTGTCACTTAGTTGTGGTAATTTATGCAGATATCCTTTTATAACTCGCTATAATTTGTAAGAGCAGAGCAAAATAAAGTTGGTTACACATTGTTATTTCAGGTGACTATTCTGGAGTATAATTAAAAGCACCACTTCGACCTTGAGAAATCCATGCGTAATAGGTAAGTTACGAGCCTTGTAGGAAACGACTGAAGAATAGGCAATCAAGTAATTTTCAGCCTCACTTGCAATCATTTCACCTACATTCAAGAAGGAAAGGAGGCAACCCGTAGCTTCATCCTTGCCAAAGGAAGCTCAGTCTACACCTATTGCTACCCTGAAGTGATATGGTTTTAAGTACCTGATCAATGTTTATGTACATTTTGGCAAGCTCTATTAAAAAAACTTTCAAGATCTCTGTCAGGAGTAAAATCTTGAAACTGCTCGTTAAACTGAGCCTCAGAGATGGGTTGGTTTTCTTTGTTTTCGAGAGACTTCGTGGAATGGACTTTGAAGCTCGTTGGACTTCTGAGCGGACTATGTCTCGTATAGATTGCTCAGTAGGACGGATTTCGTCTTCTGCCATCTTCTCAGGAGTACGCTTTTGTTTTTCTTCTCTTTTGATTTTATCTCGTAAGGTCTTAGATGTTTTTAAAGCTGTACATTGGAAGTAAAATGAATCAGCAAACTTTGCAGCTGACAACCAAATCAGCTTTTTCTGCAAAGTTACCAGTTCTATCATTGAAGGAGTTTTTCCATTGTCAATAGCATAACTTACACCCTTCTCGCACTGGGTTATGGCCTCGTCAGCAGAGGATTTTTCTTCTTGAGTTCCGCTTCTTGAAGAATATTGTCAATTATGTCTTGCAAGTCGTCATCTTTACCTTTTGACTTTATGCGTGGCGTATTTTCAATCCGTTTGGTAGTTCTCCTTAGGGACTAAATTCCCGGAAGAAATCACAGTCATGAGGAAAAATACACACTCTTACGGAAGAAATCACATTTCCCTAGGCAAAATCACAATGGAGCACCGGAAAAAATCACATTTTTTATTATCTTTTACATAATTAAAGGTCTTTTCGACAAAATGTATTATGAATAAGGTCATTCTTTACTGTATAAATATCACTGCCATAAAAAGAGTTCAATTCAAAAATGTCCTATTGATGTGAGACTTCTAATCGTGGTTGCTCTTCCAAAGGCTTTGTGCCTTTTCGACACATCTGCATTGCTAATCATTCCCTAGTTCCCTATTCCATATTGCCGGAAGTGTTGTACTAAAATGTTGTTTTATTGTGGCTCTAGTAGGGAGCGACTTCATTTGATAATATTCCTCAACTCCCTGGAGATTCTGCCAGTGTCCTCTTGGCTCCATCATTCCCGAGCTTTGGTCCTTTAAGAACAAAACAAGTAAGTATGAGTGTTCTCCAGAGGGTAGGCTTTACGATGACCGCTCAAACAATTATATCAACTATCGCTTTACAGGATTCCCTCTTTTTTTATGATAACGTCTATATCTCATTGAGTATTCAACAGTCGTCGCTCAAACTCCTAGGGAGAGTTGTCCAGAGGGTAGGCTTTACGATGAGCACTCCAACAATTATATAAAGTATCACTTTACAGGATTTCCCTTTTTTGGATTACCTCCATATCATTATCGCAGATAGTGACGTATTATTAATATCCTACCTTTGAAGTGGAACGGGTACCTCAACTTCGTCAGAGTCCTCATTTTCATCTTTCTTGCTAGTTGATGCTGTAGCGGTTGATGTGCTGCTCCTGCAAAATAACTTGTAGATTCAGTTGGAAAAAGGAAGTTAGGCTACATTTACCTATCACTACTTACTCCAATACAGACTTGCGCTTCCTTAGTAGCAACTCTGCAGCCCTTGCTCCCATTTTCTGTCGTTTGCGTACATTGTAAAGACGACCAGCAGTACTGAAATAAAACATTGCAAACGGAAAAGGAGTTACAATATGTGGCTATGCATGAATGAGAAAAAGCTATAAATGATTACCCCCTTCTGTGGCACGTGAGGACGCTCAAATCGTCCATTTCGTTTTCCCCAACTTCATCGTCTTCGTATATGCCAGTGATGATGCCCTTCCGGACATCTGAAGGGCAGATGGATCTTTGTATTACGCCCGTTCTCTGGACGACGGTGGTAAGGCGTCGCCATACTTTGGAAGACGACAAAGGATCCCCATTAGTGTTTAAAAAGAGGAAGTCGAGGGACTTTGAATTCTGCATGAGGGTTTTATAACTGAGCTATAGATAGTTTGGGAACCAGGTTATCATAATAAATCCATATTTTACAAGTCGCACGTTGTATACAGTGACCAAAATGGAAAAGTTGCAACTCACCTTACTCTCTTTAACGGTCGCCATCGTATGCTCCAAGAAGACAAAAACAAAACGTCCTGGATAGGAGGCCCCACTAGGTTTGGCGGGATAACATTTTAGACGCTTGTGTGCACAAAATAAGCGGGAAATTCCACCCGAAGGAGGCAAACGACCAAGTATTAAAAAAATTAAGGAATAAATAAAAATCATTTAAAGTCTCTAGTCGTTCTAGCGCTTTCGCGCTAATTGGGAACACTTCTCGCTCACACGCACTTCCACTACATTCAATATTCTATGCACACAACGCTCAACACACATGTTGATTTTTACGGAGGAAGGAAACCGGAGAACCTGGAGAAAACCCTTGTTGCATAGGAGAGAACAACACATCAAACAAACTCAATTCACGTGGCGACCGCAGGGCTCAAACCAGCGGCCCAACCCGTTGGACTCACAGTGGTGAAAGACGACGCGTTAGCCGCGAACGCCACCCATTCCTTTTCCCTACTCTGAATAGATCTTAGTGCATTACGAGCCTCACACTGCTCAGAATTATGTTGCTTAAGCTTGGTAGGATTCCACTACATCTTCCTTAACTCTTTCTCTTTCTACTTCTGCCAAGACATTTTTTACCTAAAGAGCATGATAAGTAGCATGCAATCATGTTTATAGACTTCAAGGAATATAGTCTCTAAAATGCTAAGTTTATTTTTTTTATTTTTTTCGTTTTACAAATTAGCTCGACATTCGTCAGAGTAGAGTGAAACATTAATACTTTTGTAATTGATAGGATAAATAAAAAAAGTGCATGAGGATTTTATTTTGAAACATTGGTTAGAGAACTAATACTATAACCTCAAAATAAAATGCTGTTTTATATATTGTGTTTCAATAGAAGTATTTGCATATCGTAAAACATGTTTTTTTAAAGATAATTAAAATAATTGCCTTCTGTTTCAGGTTTTTCAGCTATCTTTTTTCCTTTAAATAAACCTTACAATGCAATGCAATGCAATACAGTAGTAGTTTATTCAGATGAAATCTAAATCCAATTAAGCAATGGTCAATGCTTAGCGTGTGTAAATCTATTGATGGTACACTCGGATAGTTGGGAGAAGTGCAACTGACCCATATTATTGGTTGATTCGGCCTTCTACTGGGGTCAAAATGCCCTAAAGGATGATAGTTTAGAGTTTCTGGAGGTGCCAATACGACCCTTTCATATTGTTTAATTCAGCCCTTCTACTGGGGTCAAAATGCCCCAAAGGCATGACGATTTAGGGTTTCTGGAGGTGCCAATACGACCCTATTTAATTGCTTGATTCACCCTTCCACTTTAAAATGCTTACATAGGATGTGGCTGTAGTAGGGTCCTGAAGACACAGTTATACTTAAGAGTAAATTCAAGGGGTAACTTAACTCCAAAGAACATGGGTTGATGAAATAAAATAATAAAATGGACAACTCTGATCCAGCTTTTCACACCAATAATGTCAAGTCTCAAATTCATCTTTAATAGAAGTTTCTTTGTCAATGAGAAAGGTTACATGACATCTAGCTATTGTACACTTACCTTCAAAGCCAAAGCACCCTAAGGAAATCCAAACCTGCGTTTGGTTAACTAAGTAGTCACAGTAATACAATTACTCTTTGATTTCTGATAATCAGTTTCAAAGTAACAATATCATTACTATATTCAGGAACCCAGGGGTAGAATTCTGTTGCTCCTTCCTCACTACCTGGAGAAACACCCCTGTGCACGTTGTCCATTTGGACTTGTACCGGAAGTCAAAATTCAAAATGTCCACATTCAAAAACTAAACATATTTGTCAAGCTATACTTCATACTGATTGGTCGACCAATCAGAACACAGGTAATTTTGACTTCCGGTACAGTATACTACAATGGATAACTTGGACTGCACCAGAGCCTCAAGAACATTTCTAAAACAGGAATAAAATTAGGCTTTTTACACCTTCACATTCCAGCTTTCATAGCTGAAGTAGGCAAGCTGTTTGACATGGACAAGTTGTAGTGTGAAATAAATTGTTATAGGAAATACCAATGTTTGAGAAGAATTAATGAAAAATACCACAGCAACTGCATGTCATGAAAGTTTGTATGAATACCATGAGGACATCTGATAGAAGTGGTATTCTGCATTGACCCTTCAAAAACTAAGGTGTTATTTCCTCTTAAGAAAACAGTTACATCAATTGAATATTCTAGAGAAAGAAGTAGCAAGAAATTTGCACTTCAAACAAAAGCATAATACATTTTGGCAAAGGGTCTATTAAACTGTAAACTATAACTTTAACTACATAAAAACAACTTTTTAAATGCTTTCAAAAAGTCATAACACACATAGGCATGCGGATAAAAAGTAATTCAATCATTGTTGAATGTCATAGAAAAGCCATCAGGTCTATATTCTTTGACTCCAGAGAAGATCAGGGGATAAAGCTGCTGTGCTGTTGCTTTCATTATCTATTTTCCTTTCTTTATGAGAATATTGGGATATTTTTGCAGCCAGACAGTTGGCCTGCAGTAAAGTACAGGGGCCCCACGATTTTCTGACTCAAAGAATAGGCTTCTTAAACTCTTATAAGTTTTACAATGGCAATAGACCCTTTTTAAATTCAAAACATGACTGCAGAAATTTTACATGACTGCTTTACTGCAGATGTATTTGCACAGGGTTAGCCTCAGTTGCAAGTAAGATATTCATAAATGCCAACGAGAAATCAAGAATTGTCGACCTTGCTAGTCCAAACTACTTAGAATTTCCACGAGCTGTTTTGGTAATTACTTATGAATATATCACATACAATCGTGGGTAACCCTGTGGAAATGATTCTTTTATGCGCGGCAGCAGGCATTCCTTGGGAACTCGGAAAAATATATTATATATTTTGGAGGCATTTTTAGAAAGTGAGTTTCTCTCTTAGGGGTAGAAAAACAGAAAAAGCCTGCAAATGACCTCAGAAACTTTCAAGTTTTAATTAATTAACAATAATTTTAGAACAATACAATACAATACAATACAATTTTATTTGCTCATACAAGAAAATTTACATGAAATGTGAAAAACAACTATAGAAAACAACTAAGAAAATAAAGAATAGATAATTGTCAAAAGAACATAATTCAGAGCCTGGGGTCTAAATTAACCATAAGGTTTTCGAGTTAGACCCCAGCAATTTAAAATTTAACATTGGAGTAAACTGAAGAAGAACCAAGTACATAAAAAATAATTACAATTTAACTGAACAATAAAACTGTTAATCCACAATTAGAGTAATGACATGTATGGTATATATTAACATATATGAAGAAAGAAATAGAATATTTAGAAAAAGGAAAATCTAAGGAAGAACTAAATTTTTATCTGTAATTGGTCGGCAAGTAAATAACTTTTTAATTTTTTCGCAAACGAAAATACATTAACATTTTTTAAGTGGCTAGGAATTTGTTCCCAGAGTTCAATCGCCATATTAGCCGTCATTTGCTTGCCTATATTGGTACGCACTTGTGATTTATGCAAGTTTTGCTTTGCTGCGTACCTGGTATTGTAAGGATGGATATCTTTTGCATATTTGAAAAAAGAGGAAAGTGTCTCTGGGAGCTTACCTTTGTGCCATAAATGAGTAAATTTTAAAGCATGAAGACGATAAATATTATTTACTGTGAGAAGCTCCAAGAGATTTAGCAAGGGAAGAGCGCTTTCGGTGTTTTCGCCAAAAGATACAGCAAAGAACATTATTCTTACAACTATATTCTGTTTGACTTGCACTTTCTTAATGTGCGTTTTATAAGCGCTTCCCCAGGCCAATATTGCATATGATATGTAGGGATAAACAAGGTTGTAATAAATTTGTTTCAGTTGATGAATGGAGAGATAATGCCGTAATTTTGATATCACTCCAATATTTCGTGAAATTTTTGAGCAAACATAAGAAATATGGTATCTCCATGATATGCAGTCATCAATTATGACTCCTAAATATTTTATGTGGTCTTTTCTTTGTAAAGAATTGCTTGAACCATCTCTGTTTTGAAATTTCAGATCAATTACCGCGTCTTTCTTTTTACTTGATTTCACGATCATGAAATTTGTTTTTGTATAATTAATTGATAGTTTATTTGCGTCACACCATGTCTTAACTTTTTGGAGCTCATAGTTCATTAGTTTTTCAAGTTCCCTTAAGTCATAGTGCGAGGCAAAGACATTCGTGTCATCAGCAAATATTCTAAATTTCAGAGTATCAGAGCAGTTTGGCAAATCATTAATATATAATAAAAACAAGAGAGGTCCAAGAGAGCTACCCTAAGGAATTCCACAATTCATCGTCCACATTCATCTGACTCCATATAGTTCTAACTTTTCTACTAGAATTTTGTGATTAACAGTATCAAAGGCCTTTGAAAAATCTAAAAATGCACCACAAGTATACATTTTATTGTCTATTGCTTTCCTTAGGTTGTCCGCTATTTCAGTAATGGCTAGTGAAGTTGAGTGGCCTTTTCGAAATCCAAACTGAAACTCGAATAAAAAATTGTGTTTTTCAATGTAATTGATAATTGTAAGTTGAAATTGGGCGATAATTAGCTGGATCCATGGCATCTCCTCCTTTGGCGACAGGTGTTACCTTAGAAATTTTAAGAACATCGGGAACAATACCTTGAAGCAGGGATTGATTAAGTATTATTGTTAATGCTTCACTAAGGTGGTTGCTCGATATTCTTATGCACTTTTGCGGAACACCAATGCATGATTTGTTCAATTTCAGGTTTAGAATTTCATCGTGTACCTCATTTGTAAGTATCCCACGAAACATGAAGCTACTTGGAGTCGATGTTTTTATGTATTGGCTTGGATTGACATCAACCTCCGGTATTTTCCCAGCAAGATCTTGGCCAACATTTATAAAAAATGAATTTAACTGATGACAAATGCTAGCTTTATCAGTATGACATTTATTGTTATGAATGATCTTTTCGATGCTTGTTACTGACGATGCTTTTTTCCTTTCGATAATCATACCAATGAGCTTCCATGTAGTTTTTAAGTTTTCTTTGTTTAAATCAAACTGTGCTCTAAAGTAATTTGTTTTAGCAGCTTCTTTGATTTTATTTAATCTATTGTTATACGTTTTATAATACTTAATTTTTTCCAGGTCATTACTTAAGAAGTGTGTTTTAAAGAGCTTTTGTTTTTTCTTAATTGAGTTAAGTACAGCAGCGGTAATCCATGGTCTTTTCAATTGTCTTCTTTTTTGCTTAGTTACCTTCCGTATTGGAGCGTGACAATCAGATATCTTCTGAAGCGTTTCAACAAGTCTATTCATACTTTCGTTAACATCATTTGTAATAAGGCTTTTAAAGTCAACATTTTTTATGTCTTTCAAGAAAGCATCATTATCAAAGTTCGAATAATCTCTATAATACTTATTTTCGCCTGTCACAGGGAGCCTGTTTGATACTGTACAAAATACCGGAAGGTGATCGGTAATATCAGCTAAACAAATTCCTGCTTTCAATATTTTATGAGGTACATTCGTATAAATGTGATCTATTAAAGTTGAGGTATGATCCGTGATTCTTGTTGCTTTAGTAATAAGAGGAAAAAATCCAAGGTTCAACAACATATCAAGAAACTCGGATGTTTGATTATCGACATTATATTTCAAGAAGTTGATATTTATATCTCCTAAAATAAATACCTCATACCCCTTATTGTTAAATTTTTCCAATTGGTCCTTCATAGTTTCACTAAAAAGCTCACGGTCACCAGAGGGATGCCTATAGATACAACCAATCATAATGTTTTTTTCTTTCTTACGCATAATTTCAATCCAGCATGACTCGACGTCAATTGTTGATAATTCAAGGTCTTTTCTTCGGACAAATTCCAATTGATTAGACAAATAAAGGCCAACACCTCCAGCCGAAGTTTTGGAATTTGTATTCAAAAATTCGTATCCTGGTATGCTAATATTTAGCCGACTATTTTCGTTAAGTTTCGTTTCAGAAATAGCTATAACATCTGGAACCTCTTTTGTTATAGAAAGAATATCATGCAGCATAGATATATTTTTAGATAGACTGCGTATATTGCAATGTATCATGGAGAATCCATTCTTCCTGCTGGTCTCAGTGAAAAAATTTCCCATTTGTTTAATGGTATAATATTTAGATTTGATATTACTCCCATAATCCTGAAATCCTGGATCTTTATCTGGGCTTTCAATTACATCTTGGAAAAGATCTTTTGAGTCTAGCAAAGTGGCAGAGGAATGATAAATCCATGCCCCAGTTGCTTTAAGAAACTCTTCTAAGCCTAAACCGTAGAAAGGCAATTCAGAAAGAAAGTTATCCGCCGTTGGCATTAAGTGATCTTAAATTAAATTAAACCTGTTATATAAACCTTTAAGAACATAATAAAGAAAGAATATTAACAGTTATAGTACCTTATACTCTTACTTGACTCGATATTGGAATTTTAATAAAAGTTCACAGCATATGTACGGTGCCCATCGGCGTTCAAGCTTGAAGGATAGCAACTGTATATTTCTATTCATATCGTGATTCAAAGTTTTCAAAGTCTTCTTCGGTGTCAAAACTGTACGTTGGAGTTCCCTCTGCTTGCTTTAGAAATATTCTTCCATTCCAGGTCCAGATAAATTTCCAGTGCCAACGTTTTTTCAGCTTATTCACATCGCCAAAAAGCTTTTTCTTGTACGGGGTTAAAGATTCGGATATGAATACACGATGGTCAGAAGTTAATTGAAGATCTGGTAGATCTTTGATCTTCTTATTTGCAAGGTTCTTGCGCTTCGAATAGAAATTATTCCTAACATCTCTTCGAGTGAATTTGACGATGATTTTTGGCGGCGCATCTTTGTTATAGGAAGGTAAAGGATGTGCGATAGAAATATCTTCTTGTGTGATAGGCACACCAATGGCTTTACCAACCGATCCGGCAATGGCTCCAGCAGTACAATCCCTCGTTGCTTCAATCCCAGATATTTCTAGGCAATCCCTTCTTAGGTACTGGGCTAGCTCTTCTATTTGATTCTTTGCTTCTGAGGCAGATTTTTCGACATTTTCCATTTGAAGCCTCATATACTTGATACTCGAACTGTGAGTAGAGATTTTCTCGTTCACAGATTTGACTTGAGTAAGTAACTCATCGTATTTTGCCGATAGAAATTTAACAGTTTTGTTCATTTCATCGAAGGTTTCCTTCAAGTTTTCTAATGTAGAATGAATTGGCGATAGTTCAATCTTCAGTAACTCCTTTATCTCTTCCAAAGATGCCATAATGGCCACTTAGCGTCGTTTTTTAGGAGGAACGTGTTAAACACGTCCATCCACCATTACGACATATGCTAATCATTAGAACATAAAATATTTAAAAAAAACAAACTTGCACCCGTATTCAGACCTAATGTACACTGCTTGAGGGCTTGCCCAAGGAATTTCATTCTAATGCCATATTGTACAAAGGACAATGCTGAAATGATCTATTAGCCATATTATAGTACACTCAACAAAATTACTCGACTCTGATTGGTCGAGAGGAGTACAATTATAGCGTTAAGTCGCTATGGCAACACAGCCAAAACAATGTCAAAACATTTAATTTCTATCATTTTGTACTTAAAAACATATTTAAAATTTTTTAAAGCCTTAAGAACTAATATTTTTTATGCATTTCAGTTGCGCGATGGACTGAAAATCGTCCGCCAAATAGACAAAGATGAACGGCGTCAATTCGCATTTTCTACTAAAATTTTGTTGAGTGAACTATAAACAAAAAATTGCACGATCTTCTCGTACAATTTGGAATTAATAAACACTCGTAATGTTTTCAAAACATTACGAGTGTCTATTAATTTCCAAATTGTACTTGAGATCATGGGATTTCCTATACTAATCATGCACTTATTAATGAATTAAAAAATGCACTAACAGTAATCCGGGGCTTTCCTCTGCTAATTCCTAGCAAAGCTTGCTCCAGGAAAGACAGAATGTTGCTTCCTTCTTTATATTCCATGTTAAAAATATAAAAGGAAGCAAGCAATGCCAGGATAGCATCGATGATTCTCTTGTGAGGAATTACACAAAGAATCATTCCTTCGCAAACTATGTACAGATTGTCCATGTCGAACAACTCACCTACAGCAACTACTTGAGGCTGTACATAACGTCTTATCTCCTCATCAATGGGGTTTTCTCGCTGAAAGATCAAAGGTAGAAATATATTCAGATACAGCAAAAAAAACTTAAGAAAGCGATGGGGTTTAACAGAAATAAAACATTTGACAAATATATTCATGCACAATTGCGATAATTTTTCTACTTGTTTTCTTTAAGATCCATAGTTTCACATTGCAATAATACATACCTCAAGAACAGTGAATACTTGGTCTTGGTGATGCTTCTTTCCCTTTCTAACCTTTAAGCACTCATTCAGGGCCATGAATGCAGCTCTGCACTGAAACTCTAATAATCACAATAGTATGAAGAAAGGGATTAGAAATACTCTAAACTAGACAGGGAGACATACAGACATTCACCTGTATGTGAATCAATATTTCTGTTGGCTATACTGTTTACTGATGTTACCACTGACAAATTTAACACATGCAAAATTAAGTAAAACTTGGCCCTTTGGGTTCTATTATGATATGGTTTTACTACATCATGATAAGAGTGTCAGCAGAGATCAAGTCTTAATGACAGTGTAAGAAAGTCAGCAGATAACATCATTACCCATTTTGCATGCAAACAGAAACAAAAATAACTGTCATGTTTCCACTCTGCCAATCATGCATTGATGCTTGGTAGTGTGCAGTGATACTGTAACCACTGTCGCTTAGTCTCAATTTGCCAACTAGCATTTGGACCAACTGTTGATCTTTTGGGTTGCTATTAGTCAGTATTACCCATTTGGACTCCAGTCGATCAAAGAGCTGAAATTGAAAACTATAAATTCTTTTCTTGATCTAGATTTTAGACTGAATTAAACATTTTAGAGAAGTAGAAGAACAAAATATTTAATTTCTAAAATCACCATTAAAATAAGAATTTATTGTTCAATTTAATATTCAGATCTTTGAATGATGGCCATTAAAATGCTAGTTGGCGAACTAGACTTCAACCTTCAAGGGGCGCACTTCAAAGAAAGTGGTTACCATTCATTTCAAGAAATATTTGATCACTTTTTGAGAAAAGTAGAATTTACCTGTGGTATCACTGTCTTCTTGCGTGAGAGCAGTTTCAAGCTCCCTCATCAAATTTGAAAGCTCTTTCCTTGTCTTAGCATAGTCAAGGATCTTTGTTTTCCAGCTTCTAAATTTTTCATGGAATTCAGCAACTTCTTGATCCCCAAAAATCCTGGAAAACTCGGCTCTTATCTATAAAGATCAACAACAATGGTATTACGTTCATAATACTCCAGTTTAAAGTTCTCTGTTGCTCAGCCTTTGCCGTGATTTGGTATATAATCACTTTCAGTATTCTTGCAGTCCAGTGACATCCATGGAATTTGGGGTCCTTGCATTGTTTAAGTTGTGCATTCTTTAAAAATATTCAAATTTCCACAAAATTTTTTCTGGAATGCATGAAAATTCAAACTGTTGGCTGAGCAACAGAAATCAAAACTGAAGTATTATCAGGCTAAAAAAATATTTGCTAACTTACATGAACAAACTGTTGAAGAGGTGGGTAGAGTTCCAAAACCTCTTCCACAGGACTGGGATTTTCTAGGATTTCATGTCGGCAAACACAGTATGTCTTCTTCATGAAATCCTGGTTCAGCTTTACATCCTTTGGTCTCTTTTTTACTTCTTGCCTGAAAATCCCTGCCTCTTTTTTTAACGTTACTAACGTCTCTCCTTCAGGGATCTGTGGTTTAACACACCACAAATCCTCTTTTGTTGTCTTTTTCTTCTTTTTGGCTGGTCCATCGCCCTCCTCTCCAATCTCTGCAACACGCTTGGTTTTTTGTAGTTTTTTCATTCGATTGAAAATTTTAATTTCAAGGGAGCCCTGTTTGTGAAAAAAGGTAAAAAAAATCAATTTTGAAAAAATTCTAAAATTTCATATTTTGTACAATTACTTTTCTTATAGTACACTCAACAAAATCACTCGACTCTGATTGGTCGAGAGGAGTACAATTATAGCGTTAATTGTACTCCATAGGAGTATCGAATTAAGTCGCTATGGTAACACGGCCAAAACAATTATTTTCTATCTTTTTGTACTTAAAAACATAAATAAAATTTTAAAGCCTTAAGAACTAATCTTTTTTATGCATTTCATTTGTGCGATGGACTGAAAATCGGCTGCCAAATAGACAATAGACTATACTAATTCTATACAAAAGGCCTTTCCTGAATTTGATACAGTAATTGTCAATTTAATAAACAATGCGATATGAAATTCAATGTGCATGAAATCTATGAAATCAATTTCAACTTTGGATAGGCATTTATAGATAAACCAACAAAACACTCTTGGAAAAAAGCTACTTACCCATGGTGTTGCACCATCAAGAACAGCTTTGTCAGCCATGAATGGATACTTTTCTATAAGCAGCTTTGCTGTTTGGACCCGCTCAGCCTTGTTAACACGATCTGTATGGCTTAGAAGGTTGGTGCAAACATCCCTTATCATTTCATTTACCATATTTGCACTCAACCTTCTAGATTTGATACCCAATTCCACTGATGCAGAGAACTGGCAAAGAAAATTAATGTTAGAAATGTGTAAGTGGGAATCTCCTGCTGTTCAGTTGTGCACTGCATAAAGAGAGCATACCAATATTTTTCAATGACATCACCTTAACATACTAAAGTACATTTAAGCAATAGAAAACTTTTTCCGTGTTTACATAGCCTGATAGCAACACGAGGGGAGGTTGGGAGAATTGATTGTCTTTACGAAAGTGATCAAAAGTAGATAACAAGTGTCACTGTGAATGGAATTCTCGGTTGAAAGAAACGTGATTTTGCTCAATTTAACAGCCAGAAAACATGGCAGCGAAGTTGATTGTTTCGTCTTGCCTCGTGAAGATATTTTGTGGAGCTGAAGAGCTATCGCTGGAAAAAGTTTGAAGCTGCTGACTGTTTCCTTGAAATATTTGTATTCTTTATCGGGCTGTGCATTTAAATCATGAGAAAGCACGTCGCTGAACAACCGAAGCTGTCCTGATGAAGGACGTGTGTTGTAGCTCCTGAGGTAATTCTCTTTGCGGTGACCAACGAGAGATTGTCATGATATTACGATCAGAAAGACCTGCATGAGACCATAGGGTTATGCCTGTGGCCCTGACACAAGTCAAAATTTGGAACTTCGTCTTCAAAATACATTTTTGGGGGCGTTTTTTTCCTCGAAAGAAACTGTAAATTTTTAATTTTTGAACTTGTACCGGGAAGACACGAAAGTTGTGACGTCACAACTGTGTTTACATACCCTCATGCAAACATGGCTATCAACCAATCACAGCGTGCGTACTATTTAATTTATTTTATAATAGCACATATAGAATGAGGAACCCTGCATCCCTGATTATACTGAATGAACTTTTTACTCACTCGTGTTGGAAGCTCAAACTTTGAAATCCAGTTCATCATCTAAATAATAGATATAACAAGGGAAAAAAAACAACACACATTTACATTCCAAACAGTGAAAATGAAATTATTTGTTTATTAGTGCATCAGTGACATAATAAATTCTACGCTTTATAAGATGCAAGCTTACAAAAATATATTATTACAAAATAGACAAAATGTCCTGTTTTATTGTGGCAAATGTTGGCCTCCTATATCTACTCTATCTATCTATCTGTTTGTTGCTTTTTTTTGGCGCGCGTTAGTTCGCAGTGCATCATGGGTAAAATTATTTCGTGCCAGCAGCCACCATTATTCTTTCTCGTATGGCAAAAGAAAACCGTTTATTATAGTTTTACGAAACCATGAAGAAGTTATTTAAGGCGATTTTCTGGCAATAGCTAGCTGCAATTTCTTTAACTAAGCCTATCGCCTATTTTATGTTATTTTTGATTTGATTGCTTTCTAGAAACCCAGAAAACGAGTTGTAGGGCACTACCACGGACACCGTCAACAAGGAACGAAAAGAAGGAGAGTCATCATAGAAGCGGAAGTAATCGACATTCCCTTTCTCGCAAGTTTGGAACAGATACTAAACGATTCCTCAATTCTAAGACAGGTAAGGTATAACATCAGCTCGACAGTGTTGAAAATTAGCTTTGTATCTTAATTACAAGCTCACAGATTGTTCGTATCTAAAATATAGGTAGTAAACCCACATCGTCGTCATGATGGTTTGATAGCCGACTACTGATGGGCAAGCGTTTTCGATGCATCCTCTTTTTTCGAGAGATCCACAAGCCTTGCATTTGATTTTGTACTATGATGAAGTAGAAGTGGTAAACCCCTTGGGAAGCAAAACTTCCACTCACAAGCTTGGTAAAGCTACCATGACAACTAGTAGCCCAAGTTATGCCCCTATCAAAGTAAACCCCGTGAGGGGGGGGGGGGGGGGGGGGGGGGGGGGGGGTGGCGGGCAAAGGGTGGGGATTTAAACAAACAAAATACTTAAAGATTTTTCAAATGCCCCAGGGAGGGGGAGCAGATTTTGATCAACTAAAATGAAAAATACAAGGCTAAAGAAGAGATGTTCCACTAAAAGGCAAAATTTCCAATCAAATCCCTGACTCAAGGGCACATGTTATCAAATGCCCACATTTTGCCTGCACTCTCGTCCAATGGGGTTTACTTTTATAGGTGCATTACAGAGCTATAAAGAAATTGTGAACGTCCCATGAAAGACTAAAAGTAAATCATGTTTGTTTATACTGGCAGGTGTTTTTTATTACACATTGGGAAACATTGACCCAAAATATCGATCCCAATTAAGATGTATGCAGCTACTTTGCATTGCAAAGAGACCTGTTATCAAGAAACATGGGACCAATGTAATGCTTGAAGCATTTATGAAAGATCTGACAGAGCTTGAAAAGGTACAGTTAATCTTCATTATCATAAAGATGATTGTTGACTGTGTTATTGCTGGATTGATGATGAGAATGTTGATAATGAGTTTTCATTAAATAAACATCACATTTTATACAATTTTATTTAATTTTACATAGGATGCAGGTTACCAGTTCACGATCAAAGGTGAAAGCAGATCATTTGCTGGAACTGTGGCATTTGTATCAGGTGATAACTTGGGATCACAAGAAGTTGGGGGCTTCAAAGTAGGCAGTGGCGCTAACTTAAAATGCAGAGAATGTATGGGGAATGCAGATGAAGTTTCTTCTATGGTAAGCAGTATAAAATAATATTGCTGTAATGTATAAGACATAAAATATTTTTTTGTGCTCTGACATAATTCTAAGTGTACACCCTTCATTTATTATGTAATGATAATATGTTTCTTAATTGCTTATTTATGATTTTTTAAAATAATTCTAGTTTCATAAAACTGACTTTACACTTCGAACCCCAGCTGAGCATGACCGCCACTGCACTGCAATTGAGGATTCCCAAATTGACCTAACCACAATGTATGGTATCAATTATCGTTCAATCCTCAATCAGTCAAGGTATTTTCATGTCATTGGTGGGCTCCCAGGAGATGCAATGCATGATATACTTGAAGGTGTCCTACAGTATGAATGCAAGGAGCTTCTCAAGCATGTAATCAATGACATGAAATATTTTAGTCTGGATCAGCTAAACCAGTGGATAAAAGACTTTGATTATGGATACCCTGATGTTTCAAACAAGCCGTCCATAATTTCAAGTGTCACCATGAATTCAAACTCCAATTCTCTTAAACAAAGGGGTAAGATTAAATCTACACTGTAAATATAAAACTATTTTGGTATTGCTCTGCCTGGTCATTCTTTCTTTTTCATTTCCTTTTATTTCTTCTTTCTTTCTTTTTTCTTTTTCTTTCTTTTTTCATTTAGTAATTAATTCTTCCAATATTTCTTTCTATTCTTTCCTTTTTTCTTTCATTCATTTACAAATCCATCAATCCATTCATTCATTCTATCTTTCTTTTTTCTTTTATTTATTTACAAATCCATCCATTCATTCGTTTATGCATTCATTCATTCTATCTTTCTTTTTTATGTTTTCTTAATTATCATTCTCACAGCTTCCCAAATGTGGTGCCTTGGACGATTTCTACCCCTCCTGATTGGTGCTCATTTTCCTTGTGAAGATGAAAAGTGGAACCTATACATCACACTTTTAGAAATTGTGGACATAATATTTTCACCTTGCATAGAGGTGGACAAAGCGAGCTACATTGCAGGCCTAATAGAAGAACATCACTTGATGTTTGTGCAGTTGTACCCAAATGCATCAGTAATTCCAAAAATGCACTATTTGATACACTATCCAAGAACAATGTTAAGGTAAAGGAAATTAGCTCTTTATCCGTTTGCTATCTTGGTTGAAACTAAGGGCATTTGTTATGGCAACTACTAGTTATGATGACTGGGCTCACAACTTGTTGGGGTTATGGCTTGAATACTTATAAATGTTGGGAGTATAAACGCTGAGGAAAAATTGTAAATGTAATGTTACACTATTAGCATATTTTACTAATTTCAGGCTTGGCCCAATGGTGACAACCTGGTGCATGAGGTTTGAAGCCAAGCATGGTCGCATAAAGAAGTTGGCTTCAAGTATTGGCAACTTTACAAACATTGCATGGAGTATGGCTGATAGACACCAACTGAGACAGTGCTATGAATTCACTGCATCAAACCATGGTCAACCTTTGATTGAAAAGCCAATTGAATTAGGACCAGGTACATCATATAACCTTAAGGCTATGAGAAATTATACAATGTATGAAACATTTTCCTAACCTCAATTTCTGCTTTGATTGTTAGGGACCCAAAAGGAAGCACAAGCAACTGGCTACTTAAATTTCCTTCAAGAACAAGTGCACAATCTAAGGCTTGATGAAATAGTTCATGAGTATGTAAATATATTTCTTACACTTACACTTGATTGATTTTAAGTTCAAAAACTTATGAATAATAATAAGCATTAGGTACAATAATCTTAAAGAATTCCATCATGTGCATGCAGTTTCATAACTAATAGCTGGTCCTTTATAAAGATTTTAAAATCTTTATATAAAGATATCAACTTACCAGCTGAAGGCAAAAGAAAGTACCCATCCCAGCATGAATTTGAGCACATTCCAACATGAATTTTTAAAGTAGTTTAATAAACTCGTAGATCATGTTTTATCAGGTCTGAAACAATTGGCTTTGCCTTTGAACCTGATAACACACTCCTACTCCTTTATTAAACTATACATATAGGATTGATAAAATTAAAATTTTAAGATTAAATTAAATATAAAAATTTTCCACTTCAGGACAACTTGGTGTAAGGTGCATGGAACAAAATACCGCCAAGGAGCAGTTGTTCACACTGGCTATGATGGAGTTCTGCCCGAGTTCTCAGTTATTGAGAAAATTTGTTTTTTAAGTGGGAGACCCCTTAATGATAACAATTTGCTTTTTGTTATAAAAAACATCCCCACTTTAAACTATGAAGCCCATTTCCATGCTTTTAGGGTAGGGAATGTAATTCCCAACATTGCAAGGGTGATAAGACAAAGCAGTCTGATAAGTTACAGACCCATGCATATAAATAGACCAACTGGAGTGGAAGGAATGCACTGTGTTTGTCCTAAATTGGATGTTGACATTTATAATGAGCAAATTTGAATAATTTATTTGAATAATTAAATTTTTATTGTTGTTTTGCTAGAATAAGGTTTACTGTATATGTGCAGAATTGTACTAAAAAGAGCAGAGTGTGGCATAGAGAAGGGGTTACCAAAATTTAGTTAATTCGTGTGGGCTTCCTGTGGATTTGGTGGGAAATGGTGCATTGCCCCCATTGTTTGACATCTTGCTGCACCCCCGAGCAGTGCTGATCAAATGTTTCAAAGTGAATGGACTTTAATTCCTAAATAGGTTAAATATGGCCCCTTATGAGCATTTTAGTACCAACAAGGGCTAAAAAATTATGCGCTTGTTAACTAATTTTATCAGTACATGGTGCATCATGGGTGCAGAACAGTTGCAGTAAATTGTTACTGGCTTTAGGTTAGAGCACCACATACATGCCAAGCATATCTAAAGTGAGCCAAATATAAGTGGGTAATTGCATGGGGCTATTTCAACTCCCAAGGAGTTGAAATGATTCTCAGAGGAGATGTAGAACCAAAGAAAAAAGCAGGACTAAGAAAGGACTGAAATAGATTGTTAGCTAATAAGGTTTTTTAATTTATTTGATCTGCATTTGAATTCCATGGCACAGGAAGCCAAGGTCATAGTCTAAGATGTGCACTTATATAATGCGCTATTAAGTCAGCAACTAAAATAGCACAGAAAAAATTTGCTTTCACAATAGATGACTCTTGCCTTAAGTATCAGCTTCCCTCAAGGATTGGCTAAGGTTTTTTATGCTAGAAACAGCGCATAACTTAGTCAATGATCTTTTGAAGCGCTGAAATGGTCTCTCAGAGGTGCGATTATAGCCCCATGAGAGCTAGTCTTCCCCACAGCCGCTTTCAGTGTCGTCACGCAACGCTTTCTCCCCTGAGTAGCGGCTGCTTACCCGAGCACAACATTCCTTTCCTATGAATTAACCAATCACGGCTTAGTTCTCGAAAACCAGGAACCATTCGCGCCATATGGAAAACAAGATGCGTCGTTAGAGGGAGGCTTCGAGATAGCAGCTAAGAAATTTCGCATCAAACAGTTTAATGATCATCAGAAAGACGCAATACGAAAGATTTTACAAGAAAAACAAAATTTCTTTGAAAGTCTGCCTACTGGATATGGGAAATCGCTCAAAGGAATAAAATAGACAAGCTCGAGGACTTTTTGAATAACACGAGTTCGAAGTTCTTGGCATTTCATATAAACTGCTAACGCGACGTTAGAAGGTTGGCCATAAGATAACGCTTTAGCTAACGGTTCGTGTTCACTTTTCACGACTTTTCTAACAGTTTGAACAAAACAAAACAAAACAACTTTTCTAACAGTATCAAATTGAGCTAATCCTCGCAGTATACGTGAAGTAAATACCGGAACTGTGAGCGTTCAGAAGTTTACAATTAATACCCGTGGAAGTCAACGGTGTGACAGTGTCAGACTTAAAAGTTATCTAGCCTTTTTGCGATTTTCTTTAGCTTTACACTGCATTCGTTGTTTAAAATAAGTGATCTGCGCGGCTCATCTTCGTTTATTAAAAATACTGTCAGACTTTATATTCGAATTCAATCTCTTAAATCTTGAGTCGTCTCGTTTAACTTCCATGAGTCTAGATTACGCTTTTTAAAAAAGTTTTCCAGTTTCTTTTTGCTTCTAATATTTTGGTACGAGCTCGATAGCAAGTACAAACTCGAATTCACTATCGGCCGATTAAACAATGTCGATAGCTAAACTTATAAAAATATAAATCTTTTCTTTCTTTATGAACAAAGAAAACACTTAGTTCCGTCTCCAATAAATTTTTTTTGGGCATTAAACATTTAACAAGAACGAATTCAATTTTAATTTCCCAAAGATTTTCTCCAACTTCCACTCAATGCGTCTTATTAGAATTATTTCTCTAGTCTCGCGATTGTTTACAAGTTGTCAAATTCGAAACGTTTTGATTGGTTCTTGAAACACAATGACACTTTTCTGATTGGTTGAACGCAGACAATAGGAAAGGAATGTTGTGCTCGGGTAAGCAGCCGCTACTCGGGGGAGAAAGCGTTGCGTGACGACACTGAAAGCGGCTGTGGGGGAGACTACATGAGAGCAGAATAAGACCAAAAAGGGCTGAAATGTATTTTCAGTCGGTGTTACTTATTGATCTTTAATGCTGATCTGTAGGTATTATTATGCGATTTCCTCTGCGGCCAAAACAGTCCCTTTTCCTATCAAATTGACCACACCTGGGGCCAATATGAAAAGTGGTGGGGCCATTTTATAATTCCTTGGGGCTGGATTGGCTAGTCATGGGGCTGTTTTAGCCCCTTTTTGTCGAAACGACCCCAAATGGGTCAAAATAGCTCCTTTGATTTTTGGGGCTAATTTGACTTTCTGGGGCTAAATCAGCTCTTTCCGATTTACAGTGTAGTTATGTTTTACCTTTAAATTCACAGAAATGTAGACCAGTTAGTAGTCTTTTTAGTTTTATCAGAATGCTTGCAATTTTCAGCGAATTTTCACCAACTTGACGTCACCAGCGTGCTCCACACGAGTGCTCCATACATTTTTTCGCGCGCTATATCTTAGTTATGTTATAATTAAGGAATGGATCATCGAGTTATGAATGCACGCGGGAAGCACGAAGACAAATGTAAGGGTTGCACGACGAGAAGCGGAGTGCAACTCTAGCTTTTTTGAGTGCTTAAGCAACCTCCCAAGTGCATCCATAACTCGATGGACGCTCAGCTACTTATGATCCATTGCTTTTATAATATAGTCAAGTCAACAAACAAGAAATGAATACAAAATATTGACTTTTCGAAATCGTTTTGATCGTTTTGAAAATGGCAGCTTTACACTGAAGACTGTTATGACTAAAATAATGGCAAAAATTTAGCTTACAAGTGAATCAAAAATGTTCAAAACTACGGAGAAAGTGATTTTCAACTGTAAGAAGTACATTTCAAATGTTGACATATCTTATTACAGTAATGCCAAGAAAATCAATGAAAAACACAGTAGCTGTCTTTGTCGTTGTTGACGATGTTCATGTTTGTTAATATCATACAATGACTTAGCAATGGAAAACATCTTGTACACGGATCAAAACTGACTGAACTGGATTAATTTTGTCTGGGTAGTATGCTTTGTCGGCTTTCACCATGTAGAGCTTCAGAAAGGACTTCACTGCAGTTGTGAAGCTGCGAAGTAGATGGTGAGCGTGATATTTATAGTTCATTACTTTGGAAATACTTTTGTTGAATGAATACGCGATAACAATATTTTTGTACTTGTTAAATCATTGCTAAAAACCTTTGAATGTAGACACCGTTCAATTTGTGGTTTGCTTTGTCTTTTTGGAGTGACGCTTTGACACAATCTTGTCCAGCTCACTGTTTAAAAGTGATGCAAATCTTGACGTTTTATTACTAGGCTGATCAAATGACAACTCTATACTAAATGTCGGAGATTAATGAGTATTTTCGCTGGTTTTTAAGTCATTTTCAGTTATCTTTTCTAGATAAATTGTCAGTAAAAAGATACAAAAAGTTTTTTTTTCGCCGAAGCAAAAAAAGCTGACGTGAGCGTGTGCAACCCATGGGCAAATGGTTCATGCTTTTGAGGCAATTAGATCGCGCGGATTTACTTGACTATATTATAAAGATAAATATTCCCTCCTAAGAGATAATTTGGCTCACCCCAATTCCTTACACCTCTCCCCATAGGACATTTCTCCTTTTCTTTGACGAAGCTCTAATGTAAAAACTCTGCCTTGCACTCTTTCTAAAGCGTGAAAATCTTTGATTTTTGATGTATGGAAGAACATTGAGGTGATGGTCGATGGATTGCTGGAAGCCAAGAAAGCTAGATTTGCTGTAGTTTTCCCCATTTTTTTGTGTTGCTTCTGCATAAAATCTAAGATTTTCATCTAGCTGCCCTACTAACATCGACTAGAGTATAGTCTGAATCTTCCTTTCTCTACACCAAACTGAATTTGAATAAACAACAATTTGTTTAATTAAAAAAGGTCCCAAAACTGATCATATTTATATTTTAAAGATATGAAAAATTTGTCGCTAATCTCAGCGATGTTTACCTCATTTTAGTGGTTTACCGGTTACGTATATTTGTTTTTTTATTGCAAAAATGTTCGCACTTTTTGTAAAATTATTGCTACATACTTTGAGAGGTCGAAAAAGACCAATTTATTGCTTGTTTTGTCTTTTGGGTGTCTTTCAGAAACAATTCTGTCTTATTCTTGACTAGACAGATGCAAATCGTGAAGTTTGTAGTATTTTGTCAGAGCTACTAGGTAATTGAAAATTGCTCACCACCTTGTAGAGGTGTACATGTGTTTTCGCTCATTTCTTCGGTATAGTTTGTAAAATTTCTTTTTAATTATCATCCAAAAAAAGAGGGGAGCTTAGATTTTTTTGGCGCATTTAGAGAAAAAAGAGAAAAATACTGACGTCAGCGTGCTACCCATGGGCCAATCAGAGCGCGCGATTTGACTTAGCTACATTATGAAATTTGTTAGTTTTCCTAAAAAATTCCAAGAATTGGTTAGTGGCTGCCTACTTTTGAACGTTCGATTTGAGCCCACGATTTGCGTGCGCGTAAATTACGGAGCACATCATCTTGACCTCGAATTTAAATAATAATCAATCATTCAAGTATTTCATTTTTATATTCACGTTTTACTTTTAGGGCCCCCTGTGTTAAAAGCAACTAAAATTTAGAAATGATACGAAACTATATGCGTCATTTTAACATCAGCGTTCACCCATGGGAAATTGGTGCACGCTATTTAGACAATCAGCGCGCATTACATAGTGACTATTTTATAATATACTTTAGACTAAATCCATCATAAGTAGGATACAATTTTTAGCTTTAATCATAGTTTTTTTAAGATTGACAGGCATGCCTTATTTTAATATTTAATGTTAAATGAACGAATTTTTCTTTTTCCACCTTTACACTTTTCCTTTTCTGAATAGAAGTAACAATGCAATTAATTAATAACATGGCTCATTCTTTACTGTGCCGTATTGTCAAGCAGCATCACCAAGCCACATGGAACATTTGGTAACGGGATTCATCCTACTAGTTGTAGCGCAGTTGAAAGCATTAGCAAAATCATAAGAATTTGATAATGTTCCATTTAATCTGCAAATATAGGAAAATGAAATAAGTAGGAATGCAGTCATAGCAGTCATTGGTAGATATGTAATCATATTTCTGTTTAAAAACTAATTGACAGAGAGTAAGAAAAGTAATCCTATATTTTCATTTATTTATTTTTCTGAAATGGTAATGAATATGAACACGTTCTTAATTGCGTTTCCAATTATTTTCATATTTTACTTCCGAGAAAATTTAATCCAGCTACGAAATTTCAATATCTCCAGTGGTATTTATAGCATGCTGGCAAGGGCGTGTCCCTTTAGCGGGGTGAAGTTATTTGTGACTTTCCTTTCCGTTTTCGTTTTAAGGTTGTTTAATGGGAGTGACTTCCTTTCCTCATGGGGAATACTAATCTGGATACGCCCTGATGGAGGTTAAAGTACATAATTACAAACCTGTATCCATCATAAGGATGTTGCAAGTACTCGGTAATGTAATATTTCGCATAGTCATTGCTGATACTACAATAGGTCTGTGAAAGGCAAAAAATGCAAACAAAAGGCAAATCACAAGTGGATTCGGGTTCAAAACATAAGATAAGCTGTGATCGAAATGATACATGGGCAGTACCTTAATTAGATGCATCTAGTAATTGTACAAGAGAAAAAATTCTACCTATGTACGTAGTATATAGATTATAAAACGCGCGTACATGTCTCTGTACTGTGTTATAAATACGCATGGAGCTGTAGAGCGCAAGAGAAAAGGCTTAGGAAGACCATCGAAGCGTAGCAGAGTGTTTCTCTTGATTTTTGTTTGCTCTACAGCTCCCAGAGTGTTTATATCGCAGGACAGAGACATTATAAGCCGCTTTATATTGCTTTTATAAAATATTTTTTAACGACTTTGGGCGAGCATGTCTCTGTCTTCCAATGTAGACATGGTAGCTAGCAAACCAATATTATGCTAGAATTACTAGAATTCCATATAGTAAATCTGTGTTATAAAGATATATATGCTTTATATTTCACATGTGAAGAAACCAATGCGACTAATCAGCGTCGCACACAGCATTTTTCACATGTGAAAAATAAATCCAATCAGAATTGAGAATATTCCACTTTCTCATTCGGTAAATACCGCTGTGTTCTATGACTACAAACTGAATTGGCCTCAAACAGATTTAGCCTCGCTTAAAAGTAAATCATTTGCAAAAGTCAACTGTAATGTAAAGAATGTGCAAGTTCTACAATACCAATGTTTTGAAATCCCACGGCACTTTTCATGGTATCTGTGAATAGCTGACTTATAGACGAGGCTAAGCCTGTACAAATGAGTCTTTGGTCTTCAAAAACCGCGGTATGCATGGAATGCGAAACTGGTGTGTTGACTAAACCAATCGATAGGAAAACGAGAAATTTCGAAATTTGGATGTCTTCCCGTTAAAAGCAAATTTGTACACACTTTAAGTAAGACGAAAAGAGACCTGGCATTGTCGACTGAATACCCGAAGACCAGAAATGTGCATCAAAACCTTGATGAAATACGGCCAAGATAGTTGAACAAGCTGTTTTCTGCATTTTTTGTTGAAGTCAAGAAGAAATACAGAGATGAATACGAACCTCCGCCTTTAAGGTCATTTTATGCTTTGACCGATACCTGAGATAGAAAGATTGTCCTACAACAATACTGGAAGGCCAAGTATGTAAAGTTTCTACAAATTGTGTCTTCATTTCATTAAAGAAAACAATTTTAATTTTTTTTAAAAAAAACTCTAGTTAACAAGCTCCTCAAGAGTCCATACTCAGTACTTTGACTATGTGATTACGCAATTTATCGTCAATAAGAGGACAGACACAAAGAACTGATGTCTATTTGTTTTTTTACAATAACAAAAACGATAAAAACTTCTCATTTTTAGCGATTAAAACAACCAACGGAAAGAGCGCGCGCTCACTCGTTGACGTCAGCTTTATCTGTCTGTCCTCTTATTGATGATAAAAAATAACCAATCAGCGCGCGAGAAATTTGCAAGTTATTGTAAAAACTACAATTGACATGAATAGAAGATCGATACTTACCTGCCCCAAACTAATGAAAAAGAGCTGATCATCAGTGAAATTTGTTAGTCCTGGTAGTTTCCAGATTTGGGCATTCGTTCCATTCGACCTTGCCTCATGTAACTAAGAAACAAGAAAAAAATCATATTTTTTAGCAATAAAGATTCGAAAATTAAAAATGCCGGAATACGCCATCATTTTCAAAAGTACATTGAAGAAGACTTTCACACACCATTTTCGTAATTACGTGATCAACTAAGCCCAAGACGTTTGGGTTTTGCCTTCCGTTGATCAAAAAACGTATACTCTCAGACCATTGGAAATTGATTGAAGAAAGCCAAAAACCTAGACGAGTTAAATTATAGCTAGTTGTCTGTTTCGCTTAATTCTGAAAATGGGTGAAATGCAATTTAGAGAAGATAAATTTTTCAGGGTGTAGAGGACATTCAAGAATTTTAGGGAGTGACACCACCAGAGATCAGAAAATCGTTCAGAAAAGCGCAAAGTGAATTCAAAATTGACTCTGTAAACGCAGTATAAGACCACCAAAGCAAACAAAGGTGGTGAAAATCGGCAAAATGGTTGACATACCCGCACTGAAAGCCAAAATGAAAGTGTGAGAAAGATTTCAGCCAAAAGACAACATTTTAAACAATACTAATAAATGCTTGCAAATTTCTGCTTGCTGGGCTTCTAGGAGTTTAAGGCCTGATAACTTTAGGGCATCACTAAAGTTGGTGTCAATGAAAATGATGTGCAGCGCCTTACGTTGGATAGACTCAACAAGGTTGGACAGATAGACAGGCAAGAATGACTATGGGTGTGCATGTTTTTGAACTGATGACGTAAAAATCCATTATCGCAAACGCATCGACATTTTTTCTACCTAACGTGTCCAGTACCTCTCGTTCGTGTATTAACAGGATACCCGTCAAAATTAGTGTTGCTCCTCTCTTCCTCCCACCTATATGCTAATAATTTATCCTAATTACATGTAAAAATGCAAAATAAAGATGTTCATTTATAGAACTAATTTTTTAAGGGTGCTATTGCATGTTTTTCGCTGCAGAGCTCTTTTGAAGGATTTCAAAGTTTCGAGCTCGCGCGTTTCGTTGGGAAACTAATTCCAGGCAACAGCGCCACGGTAGGAGAAGGAGCGTTTCATAAAATTGTTTTTTGGCATGGAAAGCTGAAAATCAAACTCGCTTCCTCTCAAATTGTAGCTATGAATATTAGATGTCATTTTAAACAGGCTTTGTAGATGGTTTGGTGCCTGTTTATGAAATATTTTATACATCGTAAGCAATAATTGAAGATTATGTCTTCCATTTAAATTTTGCCAACCCAGTTCGTTCAGGAGTTCATGAGACATGACAGAATAATCAGCTGTAGTTATAATTGGAGCTGCTCTATTTTGTAGTTTTTGCATGCGATCCATGCGTGTTTTATAGAGCAACTGCCCCATACAATGCCACAGTAATCGAAGTATGGCAGCACCAGTGAATTATAGATAGAGTTCAAAGTATTTAGGTCATTCGTCATGTTTCTAATTTTATATAGCATGCACAGTCCATTTGATGCCTTAGAAGTAATATGTTTAATGTGGTCATCCCAAAGCACAAATTCATCTATATGTAATCCCAGAATTTTAGTGCAATGTTTTTGCTCTATCGTTTGATTATCAATAGTTAAGGCCATATCATTTCCTTTTTCTACATTTGTCTAGATCCTATTATCATATGGGGGCAATGGAGGCAGCACGGTCGAGTGGTCGTAGCGTCGGTCTCGCAATCCGGTGGTGCCGGGTTCAAGTCCCGCTGTGGTCACTAGCTGAGACTGTATTTGTCCTGGTCACTGATTAGTTCAGATTCAGTTTCTCGACCATGCTTGTAAATAGCCAACTGGTTTGCCTCCTTGCCAGTTGGCATTTTTAAAACAATTTCTGTTTCTTTGATCATTTCATTTCAGTTTATTAATTGTAGGAGGGCCATAATGGAAACTACTGGGTTACCAGTAATGTATGTCACCCTCGTTAAATAAAGTCAATTTATTTATTTTTATATAGCTGGTTTTTTGGAGTTACAGCTTAGTTTCGGTTGTCTTTAACCAGTTATCCGCCCCCTTCAGGTCTTTGTTAAGTATTTGTTCGACGCCTCGGATGTCACTGTCTGAGGTTGTTATATACGTATCGTCAGCTAACATCCCCGGCGTCGAGTGATTTAAACATTCTGAAAAATCATTAACATAGACTATGAAGAACAAAGTGCCTAATACCGGTATTGATCCTTGAGGGATGCCACGAATTACTTGTTCTTCTCCAGATAAAACGCCATTTACATAACACTTTTGAGTTCGTTGACTCAGATATGACTTGCACAACTGTAAAGCTCTGCCTCTGCAACGTAACTACTTAATTTTCTTAGTAGGATATGATGATCCACGATGTCAAAGGCTTTTTTTAGATCAATGAATACGTTGCCATTAATGAAACCATTATCCATATTTCTAAGCCAGATATTTAAGGTAAAAAGCGGTGCCGTACATGTTGAATGCCCGGAGCGAAAACCTAACTGGGAGTTAGACAAAATTTCATGCTGTATAAAAAAAACTTTGAGAGCTGCATATGCATGAATCTTTCTGCCACTTTAGATATTGCTGGCAGAATAGAAATAGGTCTGTAGTTTTCAGGTAGATTTCGTTTGTCCGAATAATAAATTGGACAGACTTTCGCTTTTTCCAATCGTTTGGAAATATGCCAGTTTTGAACATTTGGTTTACTATCTCGCAGATAGATACCGCAATGCAAGGGCTGGCTATTTTTACTGAAGTTTACTTGATATCTTATCCAGCCCATTACATTTTGAAGTATTTAATCCTGACAAAACCTTGCGTACTTCCTCTTCCGTGACCGGAGTAAATTCAAAAGTGGCATTTATTCCTTTAATATATTTTTCTGAATTTAAGTCTGTTTCGGGGATTTCAGATGCAAGTTTTGGCCCTGATGTACCAAAGTTCATTTCATCGGCTATTTCTGTTGCGTACAACCAATAGACAGCATCGCTGTCTTTTAATGATAGGAGTTCTTGGTAGCATAAGAGGTGTCTCCTATTAGATAAGAGAATTTACACGTATACTTCATACGCCTCTTCCAATGTTCTTCCTGAGCAATAGCCCTGGAAACAATACTCGTATTATAGGAGGAAGTGACAGAATTTCCAAAATGGCGATGAGTAAAGAAACAACGTTTATCAAAAGAGGAAAAGGTGGGGGGATATTGATTGTTGTCATGAGAAAAAGGATATCCAGTGCAGATAATTTCGACGTTAAGGTACAGACCTGAAAATACGGAAATGGAGGTGGGGGATTTCTGTCCATCGTTTGAGCACAATAAATAAATGAAAGCTTTAAAGATCAATACCGCGATTAGCCTGCGTAGCAGGCATTCCTGGATAGATGGGGGCCTAGAGAAAATGGGGAGAGAAAAGGAGGGAACGCCTGCCCGCACTCATTGTTATTTTCAAATACTCCGTTCGTGGACGTACGGCGTAACTGATTAGCTCGGCTTGGCTATTTCTGTTCGATACGTGGCAATCTTTCAAAAGTTAGAATATGATATGACCGACGTAACTATATTATAATAATCATGGCGGACTTCAGTGAAGAAATATTCGAGCACGTTTTAACAGGAATCACTGGTGAACTTAAAATAGAACTAATGATAATAATAATGTTTATTTATATAGCGCTAAATCCACTAATTGCTCAGAGCGCTCACTAATAAAAATAATATATAATTAACTAAGCTAAATAAAAATTAAGATATAAAAATATGTGAAACAAAACAATGAAAATAGTACTAATTGTAAAATTATAAATTAAAAGCTAACTTAAATAAATGTGTCTTCAGCGAATTTTTAAAAACAGACAGAGATGGAGACTTTCGTATTTCTATCGGTAAATTGTTCCACAGTCTTAGTGCAGCAACAACAAAAGCATTGTCTCCATACGTTTTAAGATTGCTATTAGGTACTAAAACCCCAAAAGTTTGATGCTGTGAGACAGCTAGTTTTTGGGAGTTTTCACAGTAGCACATTTAACAAATCGATAACGGGTTACCAAGATCCTAAATTTCCTTCCACAAGGATCACAAACTTAATCAGATTGTTTGCCATCCGATATCACTATGCAAATTCCGACCTCTCTACATATATCTGCCAAAATAACGCCAAAAGAATATTTACGTTGAGATGGTCTGAATAAATTTTCAGATGATAAGTACCCCTTCTTTCCGGATATACCAAATTTGACGTTAAAATTGCAGTGGCAAAATCTACAATATTTTTGAGGATCACAAAGATCGAACACGTTTTAAAAGTCAGACATGTTTGTGAATTTGATAAGCAAGAAATCCACCTGTGGCGAATGTTTATATCGGAAGTCAAATTTACTTCCGTTGAATTTTTGAGTGCAATTTGATTGGTGTATTTTTGACAGCCGAACCCAAGAAAAGGTATGGCGAAAGTTCGCAAGATTGCTAAGAAGACAAGTCAAGGTAAAGATTTTAAGACGACTTTTGAGATACAGGCTCTTTTAAAAACTAGAAACTTAACGTTCTTTTATGTTTTCTTTAGTGATTCTCGGCATTTACAAGTAGCTTCGACTGATGCATCCACTAGTAAAGTCAAGACTAGCGCTGAGCAAAAATTCAATAGTTCTAGTAGATGTGGTGAAAGCGATTCAAATGTTTGGAAAGCCACCGTGAGCGATATTCAAAAAGAGATACGCGATATACAAACATCTAACAATCAATCCGGACAGGATATGCTGTAAAGAATGGATATGATGATGATGATGCAAGAGACCTAGCTGGTTCAAAAACGAAGAGGGAAAAAAGCCAAAGGTAGGTAGAAGTTTT
Organism: Actinia tenebrosa; assembly: GCF_029948245.1. Classification (NCBI taxonomy): domain Eukaryota; kingdom Metazoa; phylum Cnidaria; class Anthozoa; order Actiniaria; family Actiniidae; genus Actinia; species Actinia tenebrosa. The sequence goes on from NW_028292570.1 coordinate 5,230,437, forward strand.
GCTGGTCTTCAAATGATTCAAATGCAAAGTCGCGTTTATTTATTTGTCATTGCTGATAGCGAATGTCAAAGCTAAAGTTAAATTACACTTTTTACTTTGTATTTTAACAGGAGAAAACAGGTAGCCACATCAAAAATATCGAGTACTTTAGAGTCGCTCCTGCGCTTATACAGAATGCAAACTCTGCAACCAAAGATCATAGCAGGACCGTGAAGACGGATGCAAATAGATAGTTCAGATTCAGATTAACCATGCATTTTCTTCATGCTTTTCTTTTTCTTGCTAAATTCCTCGTTTTTCGATTATTTTAAATCCTAATTGCTTTCGATTTCTAAAATAGAGTTGCCGATGGTAATTTGCAATCAAAGATCACTAAATCTGAAAACTCTAATTGACCCCCATAAGCAAATAATCACACGGCGTGAATAAATGTAAGGATTTCAAAATAAAATCTTGGGTTTTCAATGTTCCATTAAGTGAAGACTTGGGAATATTTTACCTAAAATCACTTGAAAAAAAATCTTATAAAAGCTTATGCTATGTTTGTAATTCTCACACTTACCTTAAAAGCGAGGTATAGACCACCATTGTCTGCAATATTTTCAGGAAGAGTTCGCTGGCCGCTGATCTGTTAAAAATGACTTTATCGGTTAGTTGTTTACGTTTATTTAATTTTCTAGCTGTTATTTCAAATTAATCTACTATTTAGTATTTATACCGATCAGAATGAACTCGTTAAATTTAGGTATCAGGAAGGGATTTAGATTTAATTTGCCCTTCCCTCTATTTTTGCGCAGACGTATTCATAAATCGCCCTTGGACTTCAGATTGAAAAAAAAATTCAGTAAACATAACTTGCTTGTTTAGCAATATGTTATCCCATGAACGCGTGTAGATGCCAATCAAAACTCATTTTTTTAGGGACATAGAATATTTAGACATTTAGAATAATCTGTCATTAAAGGCGGACTAACACTAAACATTTGGCTGAAAGTTAAATGGAATAATCTTTAAGTAGTAATAAAACCAATTAAATTTTCATTTTTCATGTTCTTACCGGGTATTTTCCTGAAACAATATACTTTGAGTACTGGTTTACGAAACACTTTGATAGTTCTTTAAACGCCTGGAGTGAACTGTTTGTCCACCACTGTTCGGTCTTCCTTCCATTTTTGTCAAACATTCTGCCTAAAACAATATGTAAAACAAATCAAAAATCAAAAAGGACATCAAAATGAACATCAAAAACAAACAAACCCTGTATGTATTGTGTAGATGTGTACATATCAACCAAGGAAGCCATATACACATATCTCACTATGCTACTAAAGGACAACTTTATCATAGTATTTAGGTGTGAAACATATTTTCTCATCATAGACTATCACCACATGGACTTGAAAACGTGCATGCAGAGAACAATAAAGCGCACAGATTAGGATTATGTACCTTGTACTTCGTCTTTGATTAGATTTCTTATTTTCATCATATATCTTATTATATTTATATACAGCCATTTGCAAAAATTATGGTCGTTTCAAATATAAATACAAGTATATCGAAAGTATCTCATACAGGGCAGGATATCTTTCTTGATATTTTTTTCAGAAAGCCCTAGTGATAGACAACTCGAAAAAAATATAAGGGATGCTATCCCATAATTTTTGATATGCTGTTGACATACTCGTATATATATTGGAAGCGGCCATAATTTTTGCAAATGGCTGTGTGTGTATATATATATATATATATATATACATATATATATACATATATACATACATATATACATATATACATACATATATACATATATACATACATATATACATATATACATACATATATACATATATACATACATATATACATATATACATACATATATACATATATACATACATATATACATACATATATACATATATACATACATATATACATATATACATACATATATACATATATACATACATATATACATATATACATACATATATACATATATACATACATATATACATATATACATACATATATACATATATACATACATATATACATACATATATACATATATACATACATATATATATATATACATACATATATATATATATATACATACATATATATATATATATACATACATATATATATATATATACATACATATATACATATATATACATACATATATATATATATATATACATACATATATATATATATACATACATATATATATATATATACATACATATATATATATATATATATACATATATATATATATATATATATATATATATATATATATATATATATATATATATATATATATACATACATATATATAATTTTTTTCTTTATTCATGTATTTTTGTAATTTAATTATAATGTAATTGTAAATTAGGTATGAAGATCCCATATTGGGAACCTAATAAAGTTATTGTATTGTACTGTACTGTATATTCTTTTTACAGCAATGGGTGTGTGTGGTAGTGGTTAGGGGAGAGCCGTTCAATTTTTTGTTACCTATTCTCAAAGGGATAATGGACTTCATTTTAAGGAAAACCTTTTTAACTTACTGCTTTAGTGATGAATACTCGTAGTCTCTTTCGGTCCATTCACTTAAAGCTGAATATTGTGTATTAGCATATACCAACTTGTGTACTTCCTAAGAACGAGCGCCCTCATTGAATAATTGGAGGTGAATATCGTACGATATTCACCTCTGAATCTCAGAATATTGAGTCGGCAAACAAAATGGCATCTGCCGGCAATAGTTTTGCTACAATTTCCGATGACGAAATCTAAAAAATGAAAGTAAATGCCATTCCTATCAATACTAAAAAGGCAACGAAGTATGGCCTAAAAGTTTTGCTAAAAGTTTTGCGTGAATTTGTCACGCAAACTAAAAGTTTCTGTTTTTTTTGTTTGTTTGTTTGTTTTTTGAATTATTGTATATGAAAAAAAATTACTCTGTACACAAGTTGGTATATACTAAAACAATTATACGCCTCATGCTCAGTGAATATGGAGAATATTTACCTCGCTGCTCGAAGACTCACATCACGGTAAATATTCCCCGATAATCACTTCGCCTTCGGCGAATAATTGCTAACTATATATGAAAATACAAACTATAATACGAATATCTATACATGTATACTATATAAGACTTGTTTAAAGGAATTTCAATTGATGAAGGAATAAAAGTGTTTTTAAATCTACAAGTTTTTATTCTTTGGAGAGCAAAGTCACGTGGCCTTCGTAGATTATAGCGTGGAATGTGTCTTGAAGGTAGAAGGTTTGGAGGGTTGTGACCAGGAGTTGCAATCATATCGTTGAATAGTTTAGCACATGCTTCTGAGCGTCTTTCGCTTAGTTTTGTAATGCCACCAAGGTCATAACGCACTTCTGAACACGTTCGTTGGCATCTGATAAATAACTTGGAAGCGCAACGTGGAAAAACCTGACAGCTATATTCCAAAACAGGTGTTATGCAGGTGACGTAGAAGATGAAAATGTCTACTGCTGGAACTTTAGCACATATCAGCTAGACAATAAAATACAGACGTTTGTTAGCATTCTTAATGATGTTAGTCACATGTTCGTTCCACTTCAGGCCGTTACTTATAGTAAGACCTAATATTCTAGCGCTGTTAACCACTTCAAGCTGACCAGAGTCAATGTTTGAACTTGGAGAGCTTTTCTCAGTTTTTGTGAAACAGATGGTAAGCTCCTTACACTTAGCAACATTGAGCTGTAAATTGTTCGTAGTTGACCAGTTCTGGACGTTGGCATCTTGGATGTTAGAAGGGGAATCCCTTTGAATGATTTCAGATATAGTGGTGTCATCATCATATTTCCAACATTTGACGTCGGGTAGAAAAATATAATTTATCACCTGAAGGAACAACCACCGACGCAGCTTGGACGCCGGATGGGACATCGGCCCATTCATATAGTCTTTACCCATTTTCATTCGTTGTCTGTGCATAAGAAAGTCGATCACCCAGCGCTTGACAAAGAGAGACACGGATAAATGAATGACCTTTTCAGCTAGCATACGATGGTCAATAAGGTCAAAAGTCTTTTGGGAGTCAAATAAGACTACTCTTACGGCACTTCCAGTTCCGTCGGTGGCCTTGGCCCAATCTCACCATTGAGATTGGCGCTTGGGTTGCGGGGCATCGAGGATACCGCCAAACTGGCAAAGGTTGATTATCTTAAGCACTGCTGGGGCGATATGTTTTTCAATAATTTTTCAAAGTCTTTTGCAAGTTTAGCCAATGCCGGAGTGAGCGAGATTGGTCTTAAGTGCTTGCTGATATCTTTGACTGGTTTCTCTTTGGGATGGGTGTAATGTTGGACTGTTTCCATAGCTGGGGCAGATTCTGTTCTTTATAGGAAGTGTTGAGTAGGTGCGTGATGGGAGGTGAAAGGATTTAAGCATACTCTTTAAGGATCCAGTTGCCGATGTCGTCAAGGGCCGGTGCTTTAGATGTACTTTAGATTGATTTTCAACAAGACTTTTTCAGCTGGAAAAAGGCTATCTAGTATTTTTCATACACCACTAGGGGGTAGATCTGTGTGCGACAACATGGCAGTGGAGCTCCTACAGTCCACATCCAAATCGGGTGTCATCCTCTTCCATCCTGCACGATAGCAGCAAACTATATTGCTGCGCAGGTAGCCAGAGCGTATTGTCATATAGTAATTGAAAAATATCAGTTTACGGAATAAGAGTTTTATCTAGCAAGGGGCATGAAAGACTGACAAATGACGTTACGAATACAACTCATATACTCCCCTAGTTTTGTCGTCTTTTCCGAATCTTTTTCTTCAATGAAAGGCTGAAATTTCTTTGAAGAAACACTGGAAAATTTCTGTTTTTTCGCTTCGAGCGCCATTTGTACTGAAAATTCCAGCAAAGTATCTGCACACGCTTTGTTGTTTGTGATTGGTGCAAAATATCACGCCACCAGCGTTTTTCTCGTTATGATCACGTGTTTATTTTCACCATTCTAGTCAATTGCTGACTGGGACATAAGTTGCTTATTTTCTGGTCGGGATACATTTAGATTTAGCTAGTTTGACGTCTTGGTTGTTGTTAAATACTGACACAATTAAAAATAAATAAAATATGGTTCGCAATTAGCAGGCACCAACCTTAAACTTGATCTGCTTAGAAAAAACGTTTTCATCGATTACTCTTTGCATATGGGTTTTAAACTTTTACTAATTGCTGCATGGCATTTTTTTACAAAGTACAAAAGCACATTTCTAAATCTGCTAAGCGATTTTTTGTCACTTTTTGACATCTTCTATGTTCTTTAGTTCTCTTAAAAGCGCAGACCAACTTACCTTTGTTATCAAAACCATGGATTATCTCATGTCCAATAACTGAGCCAAGGCTTCCTAGGTTAACTGACCTTCAATTATATATAAAAAGTATTAGGGTGCATTTATTCATATCTGCAATTATCTGATGTGGAAGAGCTCTCACGTGACATGCGGTGTTGAACTAAACTGGAAAAACGTTTTTTAGAAAATATTATAGTCCCGCTTTAGACTTTTGTAAGTTAGAGTTAATTACCGAGAACGGAGGCAATAAGCCATATACATCCCGAGGGATGGATAGGCTTATTGCCGACGTTCGAGGTAATTAAGTATTTTATTTATCAATTGAGAAGGTTTTCTATCAAATGTTGCTGATTATAAATGCGAACGGTCTATATATAGTTATTAACCGGGTTAATAACTATATATTGACCTCGCATTTATAATGAGGGCTATAACAAAAATAAACGGCAAAATTGAGAAATAAAAGGCAAACATGACCGCGTTTATATTTTCCCTTATCACCACTAAAGACAAATATTATTTGTTTATCTACCACTTGGAGATTTTTGCGACTCTGCTTTTCACAAATTTTCAGTTGACGTTTCACGTTTAGTGAGTAAACTCAATTCCACTTGCAATTGCTGAGGCTACTTACATTTGTGCTAGTTAATGTGTGGTACTATTAGTGCCGAAGCCGCTAAATCGGAAAACTCTATTGAGATTCAAAAAGTCTCCATAGAAACCAGGAGTGAAGTTATTAACAGATGCGCGAGGACTAATGAATAGGTACACATGTTGAGTTTTTTACCAGAGGGTAAAACAGGTCTTTAGAATTTGTTTTTAAAATTTCGAACCCTGGCGATGTTAACCAGTCTTAGACCCAATCGCATTGTTATATGCGACACTTTATAAATAGTAATGCTAATGTATTGGAATTAATATTTAGTCATCGTACGCCAATACGTACCTAAGGCGTTCATCCGGATATAAGAATGGTGGCTGAAGAATTATCGCTGACAAAGCTAAAACCGAAGAATTGTTAGTACGCATTTATTGTATTCTCTACTTTCACATCCCCATAATGCCTTGCGTCTTTGGGGGGTAATCAATCAAAAAACTGTCCCAAATCGAAAGGTTTCTTAATTGAATATATACTATACCTGCTTTTATCTGTACAATACTGATTATCAGTTTATTTTAAGTTATTTTTGCGTGTACAGATTATCAAGAGTTTTGGTCTTACAGAAAATGTATTGACTTACGAAAAAATGTTTAAAACTTACCTTAAACGTCTTCAAGCTTCTATATTTTTCTGTTTTTTTTTATTACTTCGTTTTATTTTTGGATACCAAACAAGGTATTGTCAACATTGTCTGATCAGCCTTCAGCAAAATAAGTGGGTTTTTACCCTCTGGTTACCCCCCCCCCCCCCCCCCCCCCCCCCCCCCCCCACAGAGACGCAAAGTATTATGGGGATGTGAAAATTGAGAATACTTCTTTTTGTCAGAGCTGCGTCGGTGTATAAATAAAAATTATGGGAATGATATAAGGATAGGATATACTTATAGACTGACAACTAAAATCCAATTATTATATTGAGATTAAACTTGCTAAGACAAACGTACTCACTAAGATTTCAACTTACTCAACTGGTTGAAAGAATGATGATATTGCGCAACAATTGAATAAGGAGCGTTGTTCCACCTACATCGTTAATAACACAATGGTAAACAAGAAAAACAATCGTTTTCTGTTACTGCTCGCCCAGCTGTTTGCGTTTAAAATCATTTTTAGAAGTAAGAGTTAATTACCGAGAACGGAGGCAATAAGCCATATACATCCCGAGGGATGGATAGGCTTATTGCCGACGTTCGAGGTAATTAAGTATTTTATTTATCAATTGAGAAGATTTTCTATCAAATGTTGCTCATTATAAATGCGAAGTCTATATATGGTTCTTCACCGGGTTAAGAACTAATTATATATTGACCTCGCATTTATAATGAGGGCTATAACAAAAATAAAGCCTTGTGAATAACAAAGAAAACTGTGTCAATTGAGAAATGACGGAAAAGAAGCACTGACAGTTTGAGGGCGTAAAGGACACCTTCGAACACTTATACAAGAAACCCTGCAGTTTTGAAATTAAAATAAATTACCTGATGTTATTGTTTATTCTATTTCTTATTTCATTTTCAGAAACATAGCAAAGATATAAACGTAGATGAATTACAAAATCACTGAATCACTGTATTGGTGAGACCGCTCACCTCTTACAATTGAAACCAGGGTTGGATTCCCTGACTTGGTGTCGTATATGAATGGAGTTTCTAGTTTATTATCTCCATTGCTTTAATGTTTTTCTCCAGATTGTTCGGCTTACTCGCTCTGCAAAAATCAAGTTCTTAATTTCAATTCGATCATTAATTAACGACCTGAGGTTTGTTGGCCACTCAACATTGAGTGTTAAGTACAATATATCTTTTTATCGTATTGTAACAATGTTAATCTTGACGGTACTCACCTCTCATTATCTATTGGCATTCGGAGGTTTTCCATCATGTTTTTGTGTTCTGCGTGACGTATAGCTAATCTATTGCTGAAGTAGGTGTTGTTTCTGATAATCAGCTGTGGAATTTGCATTAAAGGAAATTATATATATATAGAGAGAGAGAGAGAGAGAGCGCGTAATAATCTAGCTATATTATAACATGATTTATGCATTTAGATCGGCTCATATGATGTTCGACGTTTGACCCCATCTACAGCATCTCTTGCATCTCATTAAGTATATGTATAAATGTATACTACAACTTTTCTGCAATTATATACGTATATATATACATCCACAAGCAGAAATTCTGATCCAACCAAGTATATGGTATATAGCTATATCGGGGTTATTATGTATATAACTATATCGGGTGCATTATGGGTAATACACCCGCGGGATTCAAAGTAGTAAAGCGTTGGCTGGCCTACCGAGTGAGTGTTGTTTATAAACAGTGCTTAAGTCAAGAGGCAAGAATGTGTTCCCTTTTTAATACCTCTACACTATTGAAAAAAAAATTCACATTGTAAACGGTTTTATTGATGTAAAGTGAAACATTGAAATTTTTGGTTGACTTTAAAATCAGTTTTGAAATCGCCCTTCTTTGAAGTTTCGGTTGAGCTGAACTCAATATTCCGAACTCGTTCTTCGCTTATTTATATGTCCCCTGCAAAAAGAATCAATCATTCCGAGGACAGCAAAACAAAAGAGTCGGTAATACTTATGACAAAGGTGGTGAAAAAATTGTTTATGAGCTACTCTGGATAGGATATTTTGCTTTATTCTTAGTCTACCATGTTATTATTATTGAGCGTCAACTCAGTCAAATCGGAGGTTATTCTTACGGAAGAGAGGCATCTTCTTCCACTTCTCGTCTGATAACTTAGTGATTCTCCGTTGTTACTTATATTATATTGTTTTCTTATATTTCTCTCTCTCTCTTTTTTTGGCTCAAGCTATTAAAAGCTTTGCAGTTTTATACAAAATAAGTCCACTCACGAGAGTGAAAGTTTGAATATTAATCATCATTGCATTAAAGCCGTTTGTATTAATCAGTCCTAGGCAGGGTGAAAATTCTTTTTCTGGTAGGACCAAGCGGAGTTTGTTTTGAAAGGTAACTTATCTTTAAACAACACGCCAGCCAACGCTTTGGTACTTTTAATCCCGCTTTCAATCCCGCGAGTCCATTACCCATAGTGCACCCGATATAGTCATTTACTATATACTTGGTTGGATCATAATTTCTGCATATCGCTGTGTACATATATAGTCATTTGACTAAACGTTGTCGTTGATTGAATCATCCCTACGCGCCTAGACCGAAAAGGATAACGGGTAAATTACCCAGAACTTGCGTCATCCAAACTGCTTGCCAGTTTAGACCTTCGCCGTATGCTTAAGGCATGGTTTTAGCAAATTAAATGGGATCGAAAACAGCGAGCTCAAGACGTGTTAGATGACATATGCGGCAGCTAGTAACTGTGAAATAATTATCCCCATGATCCTGTTTGGTCAAGGGAAAGGACTGTATATACATAGAGGACATTACATGGGCGCTTGGAGATACGAAATTTATCTTCGAGTGTTGAAAAGATCTCTCACAAGTGAGCGCAGCGAACGCAGCGCGCTCACTTGTGAGATATCTTTTCAACACTCGCAGATAAATTTCGTATCTCCAAGCGCCCATGTAATATTCTGTTTATTATATAATTATCCATAAAATCAACTTAATAAGCTTTTTATTATTATAACTAACTAATAGCTTAAATACACATGGTAACGATATTTTCACATGTGAAAATAACAGTTTTTCGAAAAGGAGAAATATAGGTATTTTATGGATAATTATATGATAAATATAGGTATTTTATGGATAATTATATGATAAATGTATATATTAAATATATTATATAAATGTCTACTTACTCCTCTCCATTTCTCGAGTTTCATATTTAATTGTGTTTTATCAACAAGGTATTCAGGGAAGCCAATTCGATCAATCATAGCTTCAGCCTAAAAAAAAGAAAAAGATCGATAAATTGTTCAGTCGGCCCAAACGAATTGATTAAAACAAACTGATATACTACACACAACAGGTTTAAAGAAGGGAATAAAATAAGGATATACCTTTTCCAACATTTTACTCTTTGTTGTGTTATCAATCCAAGGGACAAAATCTAGGTTATCTTTAAATGCTTGCCGAACTTCATGTACAAGGTTTATAACCTATATAAATCAGAAACGAAATTAAGTTAATTGCTTCCTTTCTTTCCTTTATTTTATTTTATTTTATTTTTCTTCCTTCCTTCCCTCCTTTCTTCCTCTTATAGCGAATATAAGCACACAGTTCATTGTGGTTGACTAGGATTCTTAATAAATTTCCAAACCCCCTCCTTTTGAAGGTTGCCCTATTTTTAAATCGATTAATATCTTTTCCAAGTGGTCGAAACTGCAAGAATTTTGATAAATAATCGTTTTCATTACTGAAGATATCTAGAATAAAACTTAGGTGTCTATTTATTAAAATTCTGAATATTATCTTATGGTCGGGTCAACTAGCCACTTCCCTTGGGCATGTTAGGTGACCTATACCTATCAACTTGAGCATTAAGATTACCATTATGACCAGTTGCTTTATTAAAACCATATGTATAATATACATTGTAAGAAATCATACCATATTTTTGGCGTTTCGGTGTTGAGTAAGATCAGAATTTATGTATACTGCGCCTAATACGTCTGTAAAAGCCAGAGTAGTATAAGAGACACATTTTTCCCAAAGAGGCTTATCTCCACTTGAACCATAGCGAATATTTTTGAAGTTTACGGAAAGATTCCTGTAAGGCTCGGACAGATAAAAGAGCGTATCCTGAATCCCATGCCACACAAGATAATTTGCCAAAGTGCTGTTGAATGAAATTATATGGCCTTAATCACAATCGTTTGACTTACCTTTGACGACATGGTGCCTTGCTGAAGTAAAATTACATGATCGGGGAGGGGGGGCAACCGCCAACCAAGTTTAAAAAGCATAGATTGACGAGGTTACGTTTTCACTTAAGGAGACCCGAAACGCGCGCGGGAGCGCTCTAGGTCCGATGACGTTGACCTTGCAAAAGGAAAATTTTCGTACTCATAAATTTTAATATTCAAACTGAAAAAAAATTGCGGTGAAAGTTCTTCAAATTTTGCATAGGGCTTTAGTTTATGTTCCCAAAAACGTAAGGAAATGTTTTTTTAAATCTGTAAGAGCGAACTATTTGGAACAAATTTTATTGATTTCTACGAATTCCCTCTTACAGAATTTTTCTTTTCTTGCCAAATAGATTACTATACAAAGTTGAAATATTCACCATTTAGTTTCTGAGTTATGATTTTTTAAACAAATATTTTTGATGGCATAGCAAGGGTTCTGATGTTGTCTAAGCAACATCTTAGTCATTTTTTCATGTTACTGTTATCTTTGGTTTATATATAGTCTTTGGCTTTCCAGGTTTACTTGCTGTCATATTATAGCCATAATAATTTTTTTTTTTTTTTTCAATATTTGCCCCCTAGGGATCCCATAATGCCTTGATTGAAACAATAGAATTCAAGATGGCCCCATATAGGTAAAAAGGTATACTTCTTATATTTCGAAGCATAAGAAATTCTTTCAAGTTAAAAACGTTTTCCGCATACGTTGTGCTAAGGAAGCCCGTAATCTGATATTTCATCAAGATTTATTAATGATGTCGGTTTTTCAATTTTGCCTAAGTGAAAGTCTATTACGTCCGTAAAAAGGCGTATTACTTTAGCTTACCTCTTTTTAGTCTTGTTAACTAGGTTCATAACCTTCTTTAAATAGGGCAATGTCGGTGCTTTAACAGTTTCGTTTGGAGTTATTGTAGTTGGGGCAAACAACTCATTCAGATAGTTAAGCCAGGCAAACTATATACAAAGATACAAATATATATTATGAGGGACAGATTTATAAGCTTTTGAAAGGGGAACACCATTGATTACTAAGAATGAAAAAATAATATTTTCCATAACATAATACGATAACTCAAACAAATTATTAGCCATTTCATTTTAAATATGTGTTTTTTAACACCTGATACACGACTTTCACAAATAAGTTTCTTAGAGAAAGTGATGCCTTTTTAACAGAAACTATCAATGCTCTCAATGTTCTCACTGAATACTCATTATGTTATGAGTGAGATATCCACGACTTTTGTTTTTGATAATGAGGTAAACCGCCAGAACGTCAGAGGAACACGAACACCACTACCACCAGGGCCGGGTTGTTCAAAGCTGGATTAGCGCTAATCCAGGATTAACTCTATAGGTCTTATTAAGAGTTAACCCAGGATTAGAACTAATCGGGCTTTGAACAACTGGGCCCAGGCCTGTAGGAGTGCAAAGTACGGCTTCCAAAGCTCCAAACGACGTTACGCAATAAATCCAACAAGGCGCGTGTGAAGTTTATCGGCAGTGTTCCGTGTTCATTACTTATTCGGTGAGAATAGCTCGGTAATGGAAACTATGAGGGAGGAAAGTTATCGTCGAAAAAATCATTATTATAATCATCTCAAAAGAAAATGAACTAAGAGAAGGAATCCCCCCTATATAGCCTTGTAACCATCATGTGCACAGTTTGATGCTATTTTTAAACCATTTGTTTTTCTGCACGCGCATGCATTTACTGCGCGCGCTCTACGCTGTTTGCTTACGTTTTTGGGGTTTTTCCGTTATTTCGACTCGGCCCTGCATATAAATGTGCACGTCGAAGCTTGCCAAATACGACAGGAAATTGAAGTACTAATTTGTTCAACTTTCTGGAGTATTGTTACATTTATTTTCCAAAGATTTCGACCTACAACTCATCTTGAGGGCAGATTTGAACATTTGAACATAAGAAAAGCACAAGAAAACGTTACAAACAGCATAGAGCGCGCGCGTACTATGCGCGTGCAGAAAATCAAACGATCAAATAAATGATATCATTGTATGATATTTTTAGAATAGATTCTAAAAATAGCATCAAAGTGTGCACATGATGGGGCACGGGGATTCCTTCTCTTAGTTCATATTCTCTTGAATCAACTTCATTACTCACGCCAGGTGCCTCTATCTCTAGTTCACTTAAAGACATCGTTTCATACATGGAGTTCTCTTTATCTGTGGCTGATACAGTTATCTAAAAAGTGCACAAATTATAATGATTCAGTTACCATTGAATGTAAACTACACTTGGGCCGTGAAGGGTTAACGCAGGCTGGATGCATTTTGTTGGTATAACGCAAAAGGCCACGTTCGAGATTAATTTCTAGCACTAAATCGAGGCTGTTTGCAATAAAAAAATTTTTTAATTGCATTAAATCTCAAAAGTATTGATATAAATAGAGCTGTAGTTTCGGTTATAACGTTATTGAGTAGGGATCTGAATGGTGAATGGTGAAAATAAAATCGGAAAAACTAAATTTCTTTTTTAATTCGATTTTTAATTCGCTTGCAGAAAATGTTCTACCATACGTACCTACGTAGGACTCGGCAGAGAACAAATTTCGGCCTTACTAATTTTGTTTTCACCATTCACTTTTTAATCTCAATTGGGCTCCCTGTAAAAATGCCCAACGTCAAACTGCAGTTTGAGGTTTCCGGTACCTAGCAAGAACGTATTGTTAAAGGTCTTTATTGTAATAATGATTTAGCACCGAGGGTGCGGGGTTCGAGCCCTGCCTGAAATCGATTTTTTTGTTCCTAAAGTCCAACACCTTGGTGTTCTGCCAGAAACCTTTGACGTACTTGGTAAACCCGTACATGACGATACTACTGTACTGTACTTTCATACTAGCAGCAGTTTAATTCGAAAATATATGTTCTCCTGAATAAACAGTTATTAACTTGCTACTCACATTTCCCAGTTCAGTTTCGAAGTCTATAATTTCTTGGGCTTTGGTGGCAATGAAAGCCTCTTTGTCACGTCCAAACAGCAATTTTCCAATTTCGACTATAAATCTTTTGTACTTTTCAGTAATCTGGGGAAAAAGGTTTTTTTTCAAACTCTAGTTAACAAGCGCCTCGTGAATCCATACTCTATGTGTGACTATGTGATGACGCAATTTATCGTCAATAAGAGGACAGACACATAAAGAACTGATGTCTATTTGTTTTTTTACAATAACAAAAACGATAAAAACTTCTCATTTTTAGCGATCAAAACAACCAACGAAAAGAGCGCGCGCTCGTTGACGTCAGCATTATCTGTCTGTCCTCTTATTGATGATAAAAAATAACCAATCAGCGCGTGAGAAATTTGTAAGTTATTGTAAAAAGGTTGATTCATTCTCTCTGTCTTGACATATATGAAAGGTAATACCTGAATGTTTGAATAGAGGTCCTTTTGCAGTTTTATTCCAGCTTGATCAATCTACAAAATAATATAAAGCAATATTGTTAATTCTGTAAATCAGACATGACCCATATACCTTATTACACACCAGTTGCTTAATTATTAAATTTACATATTTAAACAGTTTTAAAGCAATCTCCCTGAGGTTTTTGGGTTAAACAAGGTTTTAAATTTGTTTTATTATCCGTGCGCGCGGTAAACGTCCTCTTCTTAAACTAAACAACTTTTAAACGTGTCTAAAGGGCTGGTATGAACGGTATTTATTAATTAATAGATCAAAAACAGTTTTCCATGTTTGATACTCTGATCAAAACACGCAGGATGTGGAGAGAACACGAGAGGAGCGTAGGAAAAAACGACGCGTAGCGGAGTGGTTTCCAGCTTCTCGAGTGTTCTCCCACCATCCCAAGTGTTATGATCAGAGTATCAAACACAGAAAACTGTTTTCGACTTGTTTTATGAAATAACAAACTCGCGAAAAGATCGAAAAAAAGCAAATTTAAATAAATTCTCCCTACATGCCGTCTTATTCAAACTGACCAATGAACGCGCGCGATAGACTAAAAATGACGATAGCGTGTTTTGATACTCTCATCAAACATGGTTTTCGACCAATCATAGCGCGCGTAGTATCCCAATTATGTCATAATTACTTTTCAAACACATGAATACGCCTGGAAAGAAACCCAATAGAAGTCACTAAAGTAACGTATATATTTATCAGCAGATAAAGGTTTGTCCTCATTTGCTTGAAAATTGAACCTCGATTAAATTTTTCTCATCTCAAAATATTTCAACCTAGAAATTCTAGTCAAATATGAAATCAAAAAAGTCAAAATGGAACGAAGACTTTATTAACCAAAGAGCTATTTTACTTACCACAATCATATTTCTGCTGCTATTCTGTATATCTGCAGTAAGATATATAGAAAACAATGGCCCCTCCTGGCTATAGTCCTTGTGAATGGTTAGTAGAACTTTTGTAAAGTTCCAATTGCTTTCATTCCATCCAGCGCACACTCCATCAATGCACCAATTTCCCATCTTTTTGATTAGTTCCCTCAAAGGTGCATCGCCTAATTTCGTGATTGCAGCAATGTTCATGCACGACTTGTACAATTCTATTGGCATCCTTAGAAACTCCTCGTCAGCTACCTTGTCATGAATTCCATTACTCAAGGTTGTTCTAAGATAATCATTCGTCTTGTCTCTTAATATATGTGGAATTGGATAATATGCGACTCCACCTTCAAAACGGTATCGATTGTTTCTCTCCCATCCTCCACAAACATACTGATAAAAGTCATCACAAGGGTTTACATTCATATCCATTGAGCTCTTTATATACCTGGCAGCTTCCTGACATTTTGATGTGTTGCAGACCTGAATGCTTTGATTGGTCCGATGTTGCAACAATTCTTCATTTCCCTTCCAATGAATGTCACCATCCATTAGAGTTGTTCTTTTAAGAAAGGAATTTTCGTTTCCGCCAATTGCTACATTCATCGTGGCAATCAAAATCAAAATGCTGAAGACACTTGGACGACTCATACCCTGGGTTCGTTGTCTTCCACAGTCTTTATGGCTTGTATTCGTACTCATGATAAATGTATTAGTACAGTCTCTGCCAGTTATCTTCTGTGGTCTTGTCTGCCTGAAAGAAATGTACTTTATCGCTCTAATGCTATCGAGCTAGTGACAATTTTCCCTATTGATTTACTATTATATGAACAATCTGCTAATTTTTCACCTGCCGAAATATTGAATCACCTGTCCATATACACGCATATTTTAAATATCTTTCATCCTTTTCATACTTTAAATGTCTTGTCATCACAGTAGCTTTGATGAAGTATTACCTCTTTACTTTCTATTTTCTAACAAAAATGAATCATGTCTTTTTATGGTATCGTTTTGCAAGCAGTTATTTACAGTATATTTTTTTCCAAATTTAGGAAAATATTCCAACAAAAGTGATTTGACTTCTTCCGTGAAACAGTTGTATTATTTAGTGACTAACAGTCAAAGTAAAACGAAAGAAAACAATGGCATATTTTAAATGCATATTTCAAATGTCTTTCATACTTTAAATGTCTTGTCATCACAGTAGCTTTGATGAAGTGTTACCTCTTTACTTTCTATTTTCTAACAAAAATGAATCATGTCTTTTTATGGTATCGTTTTGCAAGTAGTCATTTACTCTATATTCTCCCAAATTTAGGAAAATATTCCAAACAGAGTGATTTGACTTCTTACGTGAAACAGTTGTATTATTTAGTGACTAACAGTCAAAGTAAAACGAAAGAAAACAATGGCATATTTTAAATGCATATTTTAAATGTATTTCATCCTTTTCATACTTTAAATGTCTTGTCATCACAGTAGCTTTGATGAAGTGTTACCTCTTTACTTTCTATTTTCTAACAAAAAATGAATCATTTCTTTTTATGGTATCGTTTTACAAGTAGTCATTTACTCTATATTCTCCCAAATTTAGGAAAATATTCCAACAAGAGTGATTTCACTTCTTCCGTGAAAAAAAGTTGACTATTTTTCACGGGCCAAGTTAAATCACTCTAGCTTAAAAATGTATCTGCGAGGTATAATATTTAGATTAATATAATTGATATATATAGACGACTTTCATAATTCAGTTTTCTCTGATAGATAAAATAAGGCCTGTTTACCAGAAACTATCAGTGCTATTTGAAAAATACTTCATGAAGACCATTTCCAGAAAATTTTGTAATTTTTAACTGGATACCAAAGAAGTTATGAAAGAACGAAAATAGAGAGTTTTGTATGTATTTATCACCGGCCTTAGTGGCCTCGTTTTGGTGCATTTTCAAAACTTCAAATGCTCACATCTTGTAAAGGATTTATTACTTTAAGTAGAAACTCACACGCCTTACCTAAATCAACAAGTTCAATGATTTAATTAAAAGGGTCAAGTTTCACTCCAAGAACATTGATTTTTGATAGCAGCAGCCATTTTCGAAAGTCGTGTATGATATACCCAATCACGATTTAAACAATGCAATTGGCACATTTTTCCTATATTTTCCTATATTTAAAAAACATAACTTATTGCATTGGCTTTCAACTGCAAATAATTAACAAAACAATAACTTGCCACATCCAACCCCAAACAATATTCGATAATTGCGTGATATCTGTTGCTCTAGTCCCTGAATGACTAAGTGTTTTGGCAGGTGCCCAGGTAAGAGCCATTGATTTTACGGTTTATATGGATACGACACATCGAAATCATGACACATTAATATAGTAGCATATATTTTTATTTACTATAATGCGCTTTTCGAAGTCTTACAAGATCGCTTTCGTGTCCTGAGCAGCGTTCTTGACATTTTTTAACAAGTTTCATTATTGGTTTAAAATGCAATATATAGAACTGAAATGATATCTTGGTGTTCACAAAAAAAACAAAAAAAAAAAAACAAAAACAAAAACAAAAACAAAAAAAAAAAAAAACTAACCTAACAATAGGTGCTTTATAAAAAAATGGAACAATCGAAAAGCAGGTTCCGAATGATGTCCTGGTGCCTTAGCACGGCATAGGGTAAAGATTACTTTAAATATTTCCATTTTGTTCAGCGTAGTGGATATTCATGGCACAAGTTGGATAAAAGTATTTTAAAAACCGGCAAATATTAATTATCTTGCACCGCTAAAAAACTGCTCTGTAAAATCGTATCGTGTTAATCGTATGTTTAAAGTTTTTTTCGACAAAATTGATTAGTTTCAATACAACCTTATTCAAATTATTAAACAAAACAAACTTCAAACTTCGAGGGTCGCACTCAAACGACAATGGTAGTAAGATGATGAAATGACAGAACTATTATGAACAAATTTTTAATGTGGCGTATCAATTCAAAAACGTTTCAGTTCAAAATGTGTACTATAGAATAAATGAAATTCACTCGAATAAAAAATGAAATATTTTCCGATAATGACACATCTTTGAACCATTTAAAATTTTATAACTATTTTTGATATGGGAAGATTTTGTTACGTTTTTCTATTTTGCTTTCAATGGCACGAAGTGTTTCACGCTTTAAGATGAATTATCGTCAGTCAAAACCAATTCATTTTGTTCAAAACAAAACGATTCTCGTCCTAATAAACGTAAGAAAAAACTTAATTTGGTGTTGTTTTCAAATTAATTACCGCTCATTATTCATACCTTTTTAATAAAAACACACGTGCGAATAATAATTAAATATTCAAAGATTCGCTCTTGTTTGTCTTGTTCAGTGCATAAATAGGCGACTTGCACTAAGAGGTCACGTGATTAAATTGGCCATTGTGGCCATTCATTCATTCATTCAGTTAAAGAATTGCACAGAATTAATGACTTGCATTATCAGCTGGTTTTGAGAGCTACCCAATTTTTTTTGAGAAACATTTGACTTATTCATTCATGAATTTTACATATAGTATTTGCATTTAGTATTTTGCAACACTATTATTAAATTGTACTATTATTATATGATATTTGTATGCTACCATTATAATACAGTGACTTTTATAAACCCGAGAAATAAATATTAGCGTAAGAATAATTAATACAAACTAGTAGGAGTTATTACCCATTAGACTTTATTCAACGAAGTAATAAAATACAGTCAACAAACTTTCACTGCAATACTTAGTTTCTCACTAATAACCGCTATTACACATTAATAGATGTGTTAATAGAAGCTAATAGCTAAATTTTGTTTCACGGGTTTATGAAAATCACTTTATCTATATTTTATATTTTATATTTTATACTTTATACTTTACTACTACCAGATATATATTTTAACAATCATTTAGTTCGATTGCAATTTTGCTTAACTTAATTTTTTGTGCGTTTAATAATAATAATAAATAATAATAATAACGGCTTATTAACAACATTCAAACAACAAATTTGGCTCTTGCAATGCTAAATAATCTACAGTAATAGACAAATATACACACTTATATAAAAACTAGCAAGCTTAAGTCATAGTAAAGTAAAAAGAAAAGAAGAGGACGAAGAACACACCGACCGAAACTCACACACGCAAATATTTTTCTTCCTCCTCCTCTTCCATTCTGAATATCTATGTACATATGTTAAGACAAGAAAACTTGTAATGATAAAATAATAATAATGATAATAATGATAATAATGATAATAATAATGATGATGATGATGGAGATGATGATAATAATAATAATAATAATAATAATAATAATAATAATAATTATTATTATTATTATTATTACTATTATTATAATGGAATGCGATTTAAAAACTATGAGCACCTGTTATGTGCTTGAGCAATATAGATTTTTTTACTAAGACTAAATTGATCATTTAAGGTTTTTCTTGATAACTTTTCAATCGAGACATTGAAGGACTTGCTTATCTTCATATCTATACACACTCTTTGTTGATTTTTATAATCCCCCACGCACTAACAACAACACAATTGTAGTTTAGGGACTAGTTTCGTCCGTTTATTAGGACCTTTTCAACCTAACTGAATCTAACTGAATGATTACGTTGCGATATAGTGTTTATACTCGTGATGAACGAGAGCGCGCGCAGTAAACTTGCGCGAGCTGTAAAAGTATAAGAAGAAAGAAAATTTACATTATAACTGTTCTAGGGATCTTCATAAAGTTCCATTCTGTTTTGTTATTTATTATTTTATCTTGTTCTTCTCTGCTAATTTTAACAGACTCAGTTATTTGTCTCAACATTGCATCACCCTGAAAAGATCTTGTCAAATTCATGGTGAAGTCTGTAGTAAGCCCTTCGTGTTTCTCTTTGCAATGTCTACTTAGTGCTGATGATTCGCCTTTCGAATCCAGTGCCATCAAATGTTCTCTTCCCCTAGTGTACGCGTTTCTTGCCGTCTCTCCGATATACTTATCGCCACAGGATTTACAACTGATCTCATACGTTACATCTGTAGCTCTGCAATTTCCCCTACCTCCTGTTTAGCACACTAGGCAGTCTTCCTGTCCACAAGGGTCTTTCCTGAGCGGGTTTGACTTTTGTAGCAAACTCTTAACGCTCGTGCTAGCTTTCTCCACTAATTTGATCTTAATGCTACTCTTTCTGACATCATCTTCAAGTTTTCTTTTCAGCTCCGAATTTGGTGTCGCTGGTATCATTATGACACTCGTAAAGCCTCCTCTCTTATACCAGGTCTTCTCTTTGCATTTCTTTTCTTTCCTTCTTTCCATTTTCATCCACTCTTTGCGTCTGTACAACGGTCTTTCACCTGATTGATCTAGCGCTAAGATCTTTTTGTACGCTTTCAGAGCTGAGTGTACGACTTCATACCGGAACTTTTTGCTGTATCCTGAGTACTGCATCCTAAGTACCAATTCATTTACGTGTTGTACAGTACATTTCCATGGTAGGAGGGGGCTGCAGTTAAGGAGTACTCTTAAAATTTCTTGGGTCATAATGGTGATTTAAGGTGATACAGTTTATTTTGTGTTTTGGAAGGGGATTAAATATCTTGGATGCACTATCCTGAAATGTACCTGATATCAATGGCACCTTAAGCTTATGTTTGCATTTATTTGGTATGCATCTATTTCTAGTTTTCATGCTTTTTTAGTATTCCCTAGAAATTTCCATACTTTTTATATGATATGTTTTGGATATTATGTACTTATTGACTGAGTGGGAGGGCCGGACGGGAAAATATTTGGCTCGAGGTCCGTACAATTGACCAAGAGCAAAATATTATCCCGTCCGGCCCGACCCAACTCATTCAATAAGCATTTTATCATATGACCCAATTTTTATCGTAAAAAAAGGCTGAAAGATCTTGCTAAACTTGATAAATACCGCGCGCGTAAACGAGAACCAATGGGAGAATTCCTTTTTATTTGATTGAAAAAAAGCCATTTAACAGTCATTGTAAACACGAGGCACATTTCAAGAAGTAAAATTGTTTTTAATACCATTGAAAGTTTTAATAAGTTTCTTATTACACTTCGCAAATAGCTATTTGGTCAAAAGTCGGGGGAAAATAGCAGCTTGGGAACTCAAGAATGTCTATGTCAACTCTAAGTGTTTTCATGGACAAGTTTCAACATTTTTAGACTTTTAGTCTTCTTCATCTGACTCGATCATAAAACGACGTTTTTTGGGTTTGACCAAACACGAACTAGGGCTTTCTTCATGGCCTGAAAGAACAAGGTTCTGAATGTTCAATACTCCAATGTTTGCTCCCCAAAAAGAGAACCTGCAGCGGCAGTTGAATTTGTAGTCGGTTGCGCTGGGAGACATGATTGCTTGCTGCTAGCTTCGTGCTTGACGTTCTCAACACCACTCAGTATTATCGACATGTTTCGTTGTTGGCTCTCAGAGGCAACTGCATAACTGTCAAGGCTTTTAAGGCTCTTATGGCCACTCAGTTGAGCGACAATGTTGTGTGGAACACCAGCATCCAGGAGTGTTGTGATACCAGTTTTACTTACGGAATGGTTGGTAATTTTACCGGCTTTTGACTTCGTGAACTTCAAATGTTTTGTTGCTTGAGACAGGAATTCGCCAATCTTGTTCTTTCCCATCGGTCTGTTTAGGAACCACACTTGATCATTTGGCTTCCTTCTATGATTTATAGCAAGAAAAAACGGACTTTCTGGACTTTTGGATTCTTCGGGACGCCTGAAAACAAACTGCTTAAAGCAGGCCACAGGAGATTTCTTGTCGCCGCTCTCATAAGCTCTTGGTCAGAAAGCTCTCTGGTGTTTATTTTCATCGCCGTGTCTGGTTTTAGTTTCTCTTTCTTGGAACCACTCTACATACTCTTCGCCATTTATTTCATCTTTCTTCAAAAGTACGTCTCCAAACTTCACAAGCTGTCTCGCTTCGTGTCGTGCTCAATGACCAAAATGCAAAGTAAGTAAGAACCACATAGTACGGTAAAGGATCTCTGGATCATGGACTCCAAACTCGTTTTCATTAAAAATAGCATCAATGTCTTTGCTTGTCAGAGGAGCAGTAGCATTTGACTTGTTTCCTTTGCCCTGATCTTTTCTTAATTCTCGTCGTCTGGACATCGAGCCTTGTCTGGAAAGCTTAAACTCTTCATCTTTTAAGATGTTTACTTTTGCATTTTTATCGTCGAGGTATCGCTGGATACTTCTTGAGAAGGACGACATTGTACCAGGTTCGTACAAAGTATTGTCTTTCTTTTTTGCCTTTATGTAAAAGTTGGAAAGAAGACTGTCAAGTTGAGGCGGAGGGATATTCTCAATTTCTCTTTCTTCACCACATTCTTGTAAAAAGCGCTTCAGTACGTTCATGTCATACTTAGTTTTGTTGATTGTACTTGTTTTCTGTTGTGCTCGGATGTATTTCTGTATTTCATCAGATTTGACTCAAGATATGTCGCTTGCTGAGCCAGTTCAGTGTCAAATATCTCGTCTGGATAGTAGAATTCGTTCTCGTCGTGTTCTCTCAAATTGTCAGTCATTTTAGCTTCTTTTTAAATGAAATTTAATGGTTACATCCGAAGAGGGCCGGACGGATTTTGAGCAGGGCCGGACGGGTTTTTCCGGCCCGCTTACGGCAACCCGTCCGGCCCCCATCACGTGACTTTTTGCAATGGTTTTATTAGAGCGCGCGAGCAGGGCCGTACGGGTCATATGATAATCCCATTTATTTTGCACGGTTTTTACAGCCACAGAAATTCCAATGAACGAAAGAAACTAGCCGTCTCTCAGGCTTCAGATTTTGTACACATCTGGGGGGGTATCCTTTTTTATCTCAGATACTGAGATTTACACACGGAAATCTAGTTTAGTAAATTCTCGTTCGTGTGTCAAGTCATATCATGGTGATGGTCAAAACACCTGGAACCTTCCATTTTGTCATCACTTGTCACTTATGTGTTGTTCTGGACGATCGCAATGTAGGATCTTTTTACAAGGACAAAGGAGCATTTGGACTCGACGTTATCGCAAGCGACGGGACATTTCCGGTCTTTATAAAGTCACGATTTTGATTTGTCTCAAAATTTTGGCTTTTCCAATCAGAAATTGCAAGAAGTTTCACAAACATATGAAAGACAAAAATTTAAAGAAACGAAATGTCAAAAAAAAATTTTTTTTCGAGCAAATCGTCATTTTTCGTATCGTAATACCTTAAACATTTCAAGATTTTTATATCTCATTCTGTAAACATGCATGCTGTTTTGTGTCGTAAATAATGACCAGGTTTATTTCAATTGTCACACTTTTTGACTTGAATTTGTAAACTATATGTAATATAAAACAAAATTAAATTTAGCTTATTCATTAAAACCTAAGCTTATCAGTCAATATGGTCGCCCGGCCTGTAGACCAACAACTATATTAGTTTTATTGTTAGAAGTTTTGATCTTTGAAATCTCAGTATCTATGAGATAAATAAATTACAGAATGTTAAATGCTTGTACGGTTTTTATGCATTCGTTAATGCGTATCAGAAAACTCACTCGTTCGTTTTCTGATACTTCTCAACTCGAGCATAAAAACCGGACGCGCGCATTTTCCATTAAGAAATCTCTATAAACCCTATCCAAAGAGTCATTCTATGCCCTGTATAGCGCCTAAACAGTTCAAAGTTACGCTGTAAAATAGTTTAGCGGCCAAAAAAAAAAAAAAATCATTTTCAACGAAAAGTCAAAATTGAATACCGTATCTAAGACTTCAAAAAATGCTAGATAGTGCTAGTCTATCTAACACATTATATTATGGGAATATGTACCCTGTCTATGAAAACCCAAATCCTATCCAGCGGAAGATCCCAGTATAAGCTAAATATGGGGTACCCTCTCCCGGGCAAATGTTGGTAGACTTGAACAAAAGATATAATCTTGATTTCCAACCAAAATTACTGCCATCCTTTGTCCTATTTTCGAGTCACATAAAACACAAGCAGATAAATAAAAAAAAACATGTCTACGGCTACATAATGGCTTGTTTGTGAACGGGAATTATCAAAACAGAAATTTCGTTTCGCATTCTAATACATTCTTTCTGTGATATTTCGTCAAAAATCCTACCGTAATATTTTATCCACTTGTAAATTATTTTCATTCACCATTTAATTTTCTCGTTTGTTGGATATCATAACGTTTTCCATTAATGGGTAATGTGTAACTACGTAATTCGTTCACCTGCTAACATTACGTGTCCATCAAAGAGATTACTACATAGCGCTGCAGTTTCGACTCATGGTCATTCCACTGATAATCTTATTCTTGATGCAATAGGTTTCAAGATGTTTCAGTTTCTTGGCCGATTTTTCTTTCTTCGTAGTTGGTTTTTATGTGGAATTCTGCTGAGTGGACTATGCCGAGTACACTTAACAAAAGGGAAATTCAGATGTATGGTAGACAAAAATGAGATAACGCAAGACATTCAAAGGTATGGCAAAAAGCATCTTACAGAATGACTAATCCAAATCTAATTGTCAGTTTTCATCTTAACAATCACTCGTAAAACCGAATTCTCCGAGTCTTCCTTGCATCATGTTTACTCTTGAAACTTTGCAAATTTTTTCGGTATCCCAAAAAGTTGCATTCATATCTCCTACACTGGCTTGTTTCCACCAGAGTCCGGCTCAATTCAGAAGAAATATCAAGTAGCTTTTACGGCCAAGGACAACCCGAAATGAAAGTTTTTGTATACCAGGAGAAAATATAAGTAGCCTTAGCCACATATCAATGGCTGGTACAAAGATCGAGCAAAGACGCCCGCCGATACCAACAATGGCAAAAAAATTGCCAAAGACAACAATGTCTTAGGTTTATAGCATTTTTGATTCTCTTAATTACTGATTTAGTTAGTTATATAAAGAATGACTGTGTCCCTTCTTGGCGAAAAAAAGGCTCACAGCGCTGCACTTCCATTATTGTTACTCGTTAATTTAGAAAGAGTTGCTTTTTCAGGAAATCGAGGTTTAAGGCTAAAACGCTTTGTACCAGCTGAAAAGAGGGTTTGCACCATCACGTGACGCCAGCCATGTTAGATGAAAGGAACAATACAATCGTTTTACATGAGAATTCAAATTCAGAGAGCTAAGGGATTTTATTGTTCTGCCATCTAACCACAGGCAGTCCAAGCCGGATTATGGCGCCCGCACGTGATGGTGCAAAAACTCTTTTGCAAAACTTTAATAAAGGTAAAATTTGAAATTTCGCCGCAACGCTTCCACAGCATCCGGTAATGGGTTCTTAAAAAATAGTAAAACCCAAATATCGGTGCTATTTTTCATGCTTTAGAAAGACGAAATTACAAAGTTGCTCTTGGACCGATGTCAATGCAGTCCCTCTTTTGGTTTTTGTGTGGTTTTTAAGGGCCGTATGTTAGATAACTCACTGGCTTATTACTCAACCTCTTTAAGTAAAGTTTATTGATTGATTGATTGATTGAACGATCGCTACAAAAGTGCAAGGTTTTTGCTAAGTCACAATGACTGTCTAATTGTCAATAAATTTAGGGCATTTCGAAGGAAATAAAAATTTGCGGGAAGTTTCAATACAATTTTTGAAACAGTTCAGCAAAGGGGTTTGGTTGGTGAAATAAGAAGAAATTCAATTTTTCGTGGCTATCCGGCGATTCTCGCCTCTTAAAAGCATCGGGATCATCAATTTCATTTTTGCATTGGGCCTTTACCAAGTTTGTTCCATTTTTCAGCCTTCCATTTTATCCAAAATGCCCTATTTAGTACTAGAAACACCGCCTTTTTCGAACTAAAGTGTAAAGGCAATGACATTTTTCTAGAACAGATCGATTCGCACTAAGGTGCCAATGCGTACCATATTTTTTTTATAGTGAAAAACCATGATCGATTGACATTTGGAAAACCATGATCATCACCACCATGATCACCTTTGCCATTATCATCATTATCTTCGACCATCATAATGCACTATCATCATCATCAAAACGTGAATCGTCCACTTCATCATTGCCATCATCATTATCATCGTCTTCACCACCATCATATCCACCATATATGAGGATGGTATTGCAATACCATCATCAACCTCATCATATCGTCTTCATAACCATTATCATCAATAGAAGGAATACAACACTTAGCAGCATAACCGATTTTCATTATTATTATTATTGTTATTATTTTTATTATTATTATTATTCTTTCATTTCAGGGGAATGTCTTCAATTGAAGTTTTGGCTATGTATCAATGCAACAATCGAAAACTGACCTTGCGAGAGGACACACTGGATTCCTTGAGAAAAACTTTCACGAAGTTGTTTGATGACGTCATTTCGCCTGACGTCTAGTCAACTAGCTTACGTTTCCAGAAATATGACCCTCGCTTTCACGAGTGGGTTGACATGGCTAACGATGAGAAACTTTGAAGCTTTGTTTTTAGATATGATAAAAAACGATTTTTGACACCTTAATCATTTGCTCAACGAAATGTGATAGAATCCAAAGGCGGATCCAAGATTTTACAAGGAGTAAGGGTTGGGGAATGGCTTCTAAGCATATTACTGAATTAAGTATTCGGCACCTCAGAATGTTAAAACAGTGACGAGGACATCATCCTTCTCATACTACATATGGGCGGCAATGTTGCTTTATTCGTCAGTATATATTTTTACTTTTTATTCTTTAGCATATATATTTTTCATTTGGGTTCTGATATAGATGCACGGCTCAATACATTTGTTGGGGTACCCTTCTTTCGTCAACATCATTCTTTAGACTCATTATAATTATCAAATGGTATTCTTATTAATTCCCCCAATGTTTCCTTCTTTCGATTGATAAAATAAGTGTTTGGCACACTGGCTTACAATGCTTACACAATCTAGTTTTACTGAAATATTTTTGCCATTCCAAAAGAGAGGGCTGCTACTCAGCTCCTTCATCACCCAGGGAACTACCCCTGGAGTCATACATATAATTTTTAAAACGTGTTTTAAAGACCAAATGCAGCACTTTGGAATGCAGCTCAATCTGGGGGACAAAACAATTGGTCCCAATTCTTAGGTGATTGAAATCATTTTGTTTTGTCCTCCCGATTGAGCTGTTTTGACATCGCATGCAAGGGGTCTATTGAGCTGCTCTGACGTCACATGCAAGGGGTCTATTGAGCTGCTTTGACATCATATGCAAGGGGTCTATTGAGCTGCTTTGACATCACATGCAAGGGGTCTATTGGGTGGCTGTATCGTTTTTCTGGTTCTCTTGTTGTCCCAAACAACCAGGACCCAGTTAAATATTTTTAGTATCTAAATAAAATTACTATTTCGACAGAGAATAGCGATTCCTCCTCACAGTCTCTACCATGACACAACCTACCGTATTTGGTCGCTAGTCAGCAGAAAGAACTGTCTCCTTAGAAATAAAAACGATAGGACGATAAAATGCGATGGAAGTGTAGCATCGAATCAAGGGGTACTTCGTAAGTACTGTATAATAGAGCCACTTGGAGGATGATACATACCGTAAAATCCCAAGCATAAGTCCCCCCGGTCATAAGTCCACCTCTTGGTATCTCTACCCCTACCCCCCTCCCCCACCCCCCACCCCAAATATAATTAAGCCCAGTTATAAGCCCATTAAAAACAAATTACGAAAGAGTGAGCCCAGGGCTTATGACCCGGATTTTACGGTAACCATTTCATTCTCAATTAGCTTAGGTTCAAGTGAGGTGTGGAAAAAGTGTGAGTGTGCGTGTGTGTCCGAGAAGGGGACTGAGGAGGAGAAAATAGGAGATGGAATATTTGAAACTAAAGGAGTTTCTTTGTTTTATTTGCACGAATACAGTTGATAATATCAAAGTAAAAGACGTCAGTGCTCCAACTCATCGGCTATTTCGTCTTGAGTTACAAGTTCCCAATACCCCTTCAAACATTTACGTTATCACTGGAATAGGAGAAAACCAGGATATTAACGTTAAGGTGAGCATTTTGGAACTGTCTATGAAAATGGCCAGAAAAGAACACCTTACTCCGACCTGATGAAAAATATAAAGAGGAAACGAGCAAGGAAACGAAAGAAACAATCAAAAGACAAAAGGAGAAATAACTAGCTAAAAACTAGTATGAGCTACGTCGGTGTTCCTAATGAAAGAGTAATGATAAAAGGGTAAATTATACACCGTGAAAAGATGAAAGAACTTACTGACGTTTCGGACGCTAGTCATTCGTCGTAGTATAAGAGGAACCCCCGCTTTTGTATTTTGATTGTTTCTTTTGTTTTCTTGCCCACCTTGTTCTCATTGGTTTCTTTTGTCTTGTTCTCAGTATATAAACACTCCTTTCAACCACCTCTTTCTCTTTCACAAAAAGCACATGTAATTCGTGTCGCGTGATCTCCGAGAACGCTAGTCGTGTTTGTCAACATTCATACTCGGAAAGGTCAAGTCGTAATAATTTCTCTCAAATTTCAATCAAAATGGCTTCCATATATACAAAGTTTTTTTGGCTTTTTTATTTCGTATTGCGCTGAAGTATGAACATAAATCCATGAAAAACGTATTAAACTATTCCGATAACAACTATATAATAACTATTCCGATTGACAAAAATTTGAAGATTTGTTTTTCTCACTCTGAGCCAGTCCTAGTACCTTAATTTCTTAAAGTTATCGTTACGGGAAACTTATTTCAAATTCACATTCTTAACTGAATTAATTGTTGTTTAGAAAGTGGATGCTTCCTCACCGCCTAATACGTCAGGTACCAAGTTTGAACCTGAGGTGTTCTACGCCTTTACTCGATTCCGCTGTTCAGGAGTCGGTGGCAAAAACGATCTCTATCTGGCTTCAGACGAGAATGGGAGGGTTACATTGGCTAAAGGAGGACTGTCGCGATATCCTAACCCTGCAACACTTTTCGTGATCACCGAGATATAAGTCAGCTAGATGAAAACAGCAGTATGATTTTTGTAAGCTTTCAGTAACACATGCAATACCAGACTGTGAAATAAATGTGTGTTCTAGTGGGAACCCTGTGGCTTTATGTTCGTTAAACTGTGAGAATTTGCTTTGATTTATATTGGGAATATGCTATTCAAGAGTAAATATTTTGGTACGAGCAGAGAGAAACAAGCATTTAAATACTCTTCCTACCTATTTTCCATGCCATTTACCCTCTCCCAATGTTTTCAGCCCCTTCTACGTCAGTAAACAAAAAAAGGCTTACAGTCAAACAAGCTCACGCGTTGACCCCTAGATTCGATTAATGAAATCATTAGTCAATTATTCCTTTTATACGTACGAACTGGAATAATGCAATATTGCAATATTCAAATGAAAATTCAGTTCATTATTCGACTCGTGATGAAGAAGGTAAATCATCTAAATTACAGATACCTTCAAGCAGAGGTCGCTATCTTATTTCATAAGCACACACACTAGGTTTTGTAATTTCCATGCCTCAATTACTTGGAAGACATCATCAGTAATTTTGTAGGGAACGCTCCCGCCTTGAGCGAAATGGAGACACAGTTCCATGTCGTCGATAATGTTGAAGTATTTTCTGGACTCCCCAACTAGAAATTTTCAGTTGTCACGAAATTGCTTTATTGGACAATCCGCTATTGCTGAGATGAACAATTTCCTGTCGAATAATAATAATAATAATAATAATAATACTAATAATAATACTAATAATAATAATAATAATAATAATAATAATAATAATAATAATATACTTTATTTAAAGAGGGTAACACCCAAAAGCAAAAGCTTACAAACTTGTGGCCCTCAAAATAATATCAGGTAAAAGCTTTCCCGGCACACAAGACTATTTCTGGCCGACATGTTTTCTTGGTCTTCCGGCTGTGTTAGCACTGATTAACCAATCAAAATGTCGTATATTGAATTTAAAGTTGATTGGAATTTTCATATCTTCCTTTTCGACGTTGTAAATTTCAACTGAATAATGAAATCAAAATTCGAAAATTCAAATCATTAATCGACTCTAGTCAACGCGCGAGCTTGTTTGACTGTAATAAAATATTAATTGAATTTGATAATGATAAGTTTTTCCCCTCCTTATGGTGCCTTTTTATTATTTCTTTATATTTCTATTGTTTTTCCTTCCTCCCTGTATTTTTAAGCCGTTTCTCCTTGGTCCGTCCCCCGCTATGGTATCTCTGCTCCTATGGTATTAGTTTCTAATATGAAAAACAACTTTGTCTCCCTGACAAGACCTGTAAATAGCTTACAATTTGTCTCTAAAATGTCTGAGAAAGCAAATGATGGCAAATTCTATATATCCTGAGTTACAGTCATCCCTAAAGAAAGTTTCATAGTACCGAAACGGCGCTTCTCAAGGTCATGAACGACATCTTAATGAAGATGAATTCACAAGAAGTTATATTAATGATGAAAAGGTAAATTATACACCGTGAATAGATGAAAAAACTTACTGACGTTTCGGACGCTAGTCCTTCGTCGGAGTAAAAGAGAAAGAAGTGGTAGAAAGGAGTGTATACATGATAGAATAAGACAAAAGAAACCAATGAGAGCAAGGTAGGCAAGGAAACAAAAACAAACAATCAAAAGACAAAAGAAAAGGTTAGTTGAAAATAAAGCGTTCATTAATCCCGTTGGGACTAAGAGTGCCCAATAGGTGAATAAGCCGCATTTCTTTGGTCTTGCGACAATCATTGTTGCCGTTAAGCAAAGAAAGACCGAAAACAATGAAGTCAGAAAGAGAATGGTTAGCTAGATTAAAATGGCGGGAAACTGGTTTGGTGGGATCGTTATTGCGAATATCATAAAGATGATTGCAAATGCGATCACCAAGACGGCGGCCAGTCTCGCCCACATACAAAAGATTACAGCGGGTACATTTAATACAATATACAACATTAGAAGTGGTACAAACAAAATGGTCAGTGATTTTAACAGTTGATTTAGGACCGACAACAGAAGTGTGAGAGACTATGTGAGGACAAGTATAACAACGTTTACGAGAACAGCGAAAAGTACCAGGTTCTTTGTTAGAGGGAAGAACTCCCTTGACCAAGAAAGAACGGAGATTACGATCACGTTTATAGGAAAAGAGAGGGCGGTTGTTGAAAATAGCAGAAGTGCGAGTATCAGAGTCAAGCAGAGAAAAGTTGCGGTTAACAATGGGTTTAATGGAAATGTTAATAGGATGATACGTAAGAGTGAAAGGAATGCGGTCATTAGAGGGACGAGTGTGAGGAGTGAGAGCGGTGGTACGATCAATAGTAGAAACTTTACGAATGGCGCGAAGAAGTTATATTGTTGATTATGCTTGATTTAATCTGCTTTCGACACTGTTAATCATGGCGCTATAATTAACCACCTCTATGAGGAGACTGGCATCAGTGAGTCTTGACTGGTTGATGTCGTACCTGAACAACAGAGGTCAGCGAGTTTCTATAGAAGGAGCAATGTCTAACGCTTTGATTTAAACTTCGGCGTCCTTACGTGCCAATGTTTAGGCCCACTTTTATTCATTATATACGCTTCCAAACTGTTCAAAGTGATTGAAGATCAACTTTCAGAGGCGCACTGTTACGCAGATGAAACGCAGCTGTATCTAAGCTTCAAGCCCAACAGTACTGCATCACAAAGAGAAGCTGTGCGTGCGATGGAGAGTGTCTTGTTAGAAAGACAATAATATAGGTTCCCAGAAAACGAGTGAAACTACAAGTGAATGGCAAAACGATTCTCTTTATTGTCCACTGAACACGTCTCTAAAGGCGCGACAGTCGGGAGGCATACACGGCCTGTCAGTATACTTAACAGAGAGTTGCACTGAGAAGATCAGCTGTTGGATGATCCACTATAATCTTTTTAAAAACGATGAGAAGACTGAATTTATTTTAATTGAAAATTGGAAGCAATTATGTAAACTGCAATCATTGAATATCTCGGTAAGCAATTAAAAATATCAATCCTAGTTCTAATGTTCAAAATATTGGCTGCCGGCTGGACTCGACCCACATTACGAATGTATGCAAAGCTGCTTATTTTTTTCTATCTACACAATATTGGACGATATTAAGAAGTTTTTATCTAAAAACTGTTTACTAATTTAGTACATACGTTTATCACTAGTAGACTAGATTATTGCAATGGCCTTTTATATGGTCTTCCCAAAGAACAAATAGCTAAATTACAAATTGCTGCGGCTAGACTAGTTATGGATACTGAGAAGTATTCTCACATTATGCCTGTGCTATAGGATTTACATTGGCTACCAGTCCAAGCGCGAATAATTTTAAGGTTTTATTGCTAGTTTTTAAAGCTATGGGATGGTTTACTAGCATCAGAGTCTCGAAGAATCTAAAGCAGAAGTAAAAATAAGGTGCAAAATTTCGGTATAGTTTTTGTTTCCATACCCCACATTTTTTTATTTCTATTTCTGTTTCTATTTCTATAATTATTATTATTATTATCATTATTATTATTATCATTATTATTATTATCATTATTATTATTATTATTATTATTTATAGTACACTCGACAAAATTTCTCGACTCTGATTGGTCGAGAGGAGTACAATTATAGCGTTAATTGTACTCCGTAGGAGTACCGAATTAAGTCGCTATGGCAACACGGCCAAAACAATGTCAAAATAATTATTTTCTATCATTTTGTACTTAAAAAGTATAAATAAAATTTTAAAGCCGTAAGAACTAATCTTTTTTATGTATTTCAGTTGCACGATGGACTGGAAATCGGCCGCCAAATAGACAAAGATGGCGAGCGTCGCTTCGCATTTTTTACTGAAATTTTGTTGAGTGAACTATAAACAAAAAATCGCACGATCTTCTCGTACAATTTGGAATTAATAGACACTCGTAATGTTTTGAAAGTTCTTTAATTGTACTCGCCTAAAGGCTCGTGCAATTACGAGAACTTTCAAAACATTACTCGTGTCTATTAATTTCCAAATTGTACTCGAGATCGTGCGATTTCCTATACTAATTTAGTGTCACAAAAACCAAGCTTGGGCTCCCTGTGTTTTGGTCGAAGACATTTTCTCGTTATGAAACCTGGAAACAGCAGCATTATATGACGTCATTCTGGACCACTGACAGACGTTTATTGAAAGACGAGTTTGCGGGTTTCAGTTCGCCGTTAAACACCCAGATTAACCGTAAAAATGATTAGAAAGTCCTTTGAAAAAGTTTTATATGTGGTAGGCATCGCAGTGTTACATCACTTGGCTGTTCTTGGATGTCAGACTGACGGCGATTGTCATAATCAAACTGAACCACAGGTTAAACAACGCTGCTGCCGTAAAATTTTCCCACCAAGATGTATGGATTTGGTGATGTGCTACACTTACGTAAATGATAACACCAAGCTGGCTACTACCTTTTATCCCAGGGTAACTGATCCTGATAATGACAAATTTACTGATCCTGATTACAACAAGTTCACTCTTCCCGACTTCAAAGAGTTCACTGTGCCACATATCGATGTGCCGAAGTTTTCTTATAATGACAACAGTGATGATTATTCAACCAACATTCCTTCACAATCAACAGGAACTATTTCTACCTCTATCGCTCTTGTTATTTTGGTTTTAGTCCTCCTAAGCATTTGCTTTATTGGTTGCCGATTAATTTGGAGCAGCCCAAGCCGAGATAATTTTCACCAAAACTGTCCAAATGTGCAACCTTCATCAACGACTAACACCAGCCGAACAAACTTACTTGCGCAACAAAACGAGGAACCGAGTAGAATAATCGTAATAGCCGTGACTCGAGAAGAAGACCACGTTAGGCGTCATAACCGTCCTCTAGATGGCCAAGCACCTTTCCTAAGCGAAGAAGACTTACTCCAAAACTTACACCACAGCTGCGCTCAGGAGCCTCCTCCATACGAGGAAACGACAGCAAGATCTCATCTCCTCAGCTACGAGAATTTAGTAAACGTGGCCATGGAACAACCATCTCATTCGGTCTACCCCGAAGTTCACACAACATGCCGAAGTTCTATAAATCCTTCTCAGATGATACCTCTAATCCAACAGAATCTACCAATACCTAATGTAAACCCTCCATCATACGAAGAAGCTCAAGCATCAGCTTATCAAACTAACGACCCGTTCCCCTAACAAACTCTTTCAGTTGAATTCGACAGAATGACAAATATCATTTCATAAAGTGAGTTGCATCAAAAGATTAAGTCCTCCAACAATATTTGTGAAGGAGAGAGCTGGTTACAATGAGGAACCCAGGACTATATATCCGTTGTACAATAGCTGTTTTACAGGATGACACTAGCACAAAGCTCTTCAATTTTATATTTGACAAGTGATAAAGACTTTTCAATATGGTAGAAATTTCAGCAAGAAGACTTTGTTTTAAGTTTTTTTTGAAGCTTCTAGAGTTATATTTTGCAAGTCAAAGATAGTATATTTTTAGAAAAACACCAGCTGCTTCGATCAGTTAGTACTTGTGCAATATTAATGACTTTAATTCTATAGTTCAGTAAACTTTATGGATTTACATAGGCACGCTTTAGTGCAATGGGAGGCACTAAGAGGTTGGTTGGACATTGCATGACTCCGTTTTAGTCCATGCTTTTTGAAAGTTCCTTTTTTTTCTTTGTTTCTATTCAAGCAAACGAAAGGAAACAACGCAATTCGAGTTTTAATTCTTTGGTTTTCTTTAGAAACTGGGAAACAAAAAGACTTTGTTTTTTGTTTTGATGTTCCTCAACTGGTCGACATTGACACGTTCGTCATCGGTCTTCTTTATTATTTCAAAATTCTCTCCCATCAACGTCATTACCGGTGGTCTCTGAAATCTTGCTTAGGCTTCAATAGTTGAAGTTTAGCTTATAACTTAAAGTTTTATAAAGTTTTGATGTTGGGTTACCTGTGCTTTCTTTCGCAAAATTATATTAACATCGCAGCGTGCAAAAATATGAACGAATTTATTGTATTCTCATACTTTTATGCATGGGCTTTTGGCTACCAAACGAGCTTTTACGCGCTTTATTTGGTAAAACCAGCTTGCTACGCATCGAAATTTGTCGGTTTAACGTACGAAAGCCCGTGCATAGAAGTATGCGAATACATTAAATGTGGTCATACTTTTCGACCTTGCGCTGTAAAATAGTGAGCAGAGTTTGATGTAATAAAAACATTAATATTTATTTATTCTCAGTTGGACTATCATTCCTTACATGGTCTAAAAAAGATTGATGGAATCAACTTGATCAAGGGTTATTGTTTCACTATTAAGCATTAAACTTGATCAAGTGTTTTTCTTTATTTGTGAAAAATATCAGTACTGAACGTAAATTGAAACAATATATACCTCACAATTGTTGAACGTGTTCAGAAAACTCTGCAGCTCAGTTTTGGGATCTTTAGACCAAAATATTTTGTAAGCATTTACCACATCGTGTTTAATGGTCTTGCTGATAGTTTTTTCGTTTCTGTTTTAAATTTTGCTTTACTTCGGCAAAGAATCGCTCGCTCGAGTATTTTCTTTAGATCGGGTTGCTCATTTCCCTTAATTCATGTCATATTTTGTTTTCTTCTCACTATTTCTTCCATGTATTCAGCATTAACGATGTACTTTTACTTTTTTTTGAACTGTTGTTTCATTGTTTGATAGTAAAATCCGTAAAATCTTTGCTTACTTTCACCTAAGATAAAATGACTGCCATGCATTTCCCCCCTCTATTTGCTTCAAAATTTTCTTAAATTTGTCGTCATAAAAATCTGTCACCTTATTGGCTAAAATTATATTCTATTGTTTATTATCCAATCAAAAGCGAGAATTCGGTTGTAATTTGCACTGTATTACACTTTTCTGCACTGAATTACACTGTTTTGCACTGAATTACACTTTTTTGCACTGTTTTACGCTTTAACAACACTGCTCTCAGGCAATCAGAATTGAGTAACTTTTCATGTATGTTATTGTTGTTGTTGTTATTATAATTATTATTAATTTAGTGTCACAAAAACCAAGCGTGGGCTCCCTGTGTTTTGGTCGAAGAAATTTATCCCTTAGGAAACCTTTAAACAGCAGCATTATATGACGTCATTCTGAACCATTGCCAGACGATTGCCAAAGTGCAAGCTTGCAGATTTGAGTTCGCCGTGAAACACCTCTATTTTTTAGCCGTAAAAATGATTGGAAAGTCATTTGAAAAAGTTTTATATGTAGTAGGCATCGGAGTGTTACATCACTTGGCTGTTCTTGGATGTCAGACTGACGGCGATTGTCATAATCAAACTGAACCACAGGTTAAACAACGCTGCTGCCGTAAAATTTTCCCACCAGGATGTATGGATTTGGTGATGTGCTACACTTACGTAAATGATAACACCAAGCTGGCTACTACCTTTTATCCCAGGGTAACTGATCCTGATAATGACAAATTTACTGATCCTGATTACAACAAATTCACACTTCCCGACTTCAAAGAGTTCACTGTGTCACATATCGATGTGCCGACGTTTCCTTATAATGACAACAGTAATGATTATTCAACCAACATTCCTTCAAATTCTACAAGAACCACTCCTATTGCTCTTGTTATTTTGGCTTTAGTCCTCCTAAGCATTTGCTTTATTGGTTGCCGATTAGTTTGGAGCAGCCCAAGCCGAGATCATTTTCACCAAAATTGTAATGTGCAACCTCCATCAACGACTAACACCAGCCGAACAAACTTAGTTGCGCAACAAAATGAGGAACCGAGTAGAATATTCGTAATAGCCGTGATTCGAGATGAAGACCACGTCAGGCGTCAGGACCGTCCTCTAGATGGAGAACCACCTTTCTTAAGCGAAGAAGACTTACTCCAAAACTTACACAACAGCTGCGCTCAGGAGCCTCCTCCATACGAGGAAACGGAACAACCATATCATTCGGTCTACCCCGAAGTTCACACAACATCTCGAGGTTCTATAAATCCTTCTCAGATCACATCTCCAATCCAGCAGAATCTACCAATAACTAACGTAAACCCTCCATCATACGAAGAAGCTCAAGCATCAGCTTATCAAACTAACGACCCGTTCCCCTAACAAACTCTTTCAGTTGAATTTGACAGAATGACAAATATCATTTCATAAAGTGAGTTGCATCAAAAGTCACGAATTTCAAAAGATTACTGAAGATTAAGTCCTCTAACAATATTCTTGAAGGAGAGAGCTGGAAACAATGAGGAACCCAGAACTATATATCCGTTGTACAACAGCTGTTTTACAGGATGACACTAGCACAAGGCTCTTCAATTTCATATTTGGCAAGTGATAAAGACTTTTCAATATGGAAGAAATTTCAGCAAGAAGACTTTGTTTTAAGTTTTTCAAAACTTCTAGAGTTATATTTTGCAAAGTCAAAGATAGTATATTTTTAGAAAAACACCAGCTGCTTCGATCAGTTAGTATGTGCATTATTAATGACTTTATAGTTCTATAGTTTAGTAAACTTACATGGATTTACATAGGCACGCTTTAGTGCAATGGGAGGCACTGAGAGGTTGGTTGGACATTGCCTGACTCCGTTTTAGTCCATGCTTTTTGAAAGTTCCTTTTTTTTCTTTGTTTCTATTCAAGCAAACGAAAGAAAACAACGCAATTCGAGTTTTAATTCTTTGGTTTTCTTTAGAAACTGGGAAATAAAAAGACTTTGTTTTTTGTTTTGATGTTCCTCAACTGGTCGACATTGACACGTTCGTCATCGGTCTTCTTTATTATTTCAAAATTCCCTCCCATCAACGTCATTACCGGTGGTCTCTGAAATCTTGCTTCGGCTTCAATAGTTGAAGTTTAGCTCGTAACTTAAAGTTTTATAAAGTTTTGATGTTGGGTTACCTGTGCTTTCTTTCGCAAAATTATATTAACATCGCAGCGTGCAAAAATATGAACGAATTTATTGTATTCTCATACTTTTATGCATGGGCTTTTGGCTACCAAACGAGCTTTTACGCGCTTTATTTGGTAAAACCAGCTTGCTACGCATCGAAATTTGTCGGTTTAACGTACGAAAGCCCGTGCATAGAAGTATGCGAATACATTAAATGTGGTCATACTTTTCGACCTTGCGCTGTAAAATAGTGAGCAGAGTTTGATGTAATAAAAACATTAATATTTATTTATTCTCAGTTGGACTATCATTCCTTACATGGTCTAAAAAAGATTGATGGAATCAACTTGATCAAGGGTTATTGTTTCACTATTAAGCATTAAACTTGATCAATTATTTTTCTTTATTTTTATGAAAAATATCAGTACTGAACGTATATTGAAACAATATATACCTCACAATTGTTGAACGTGTTCAGAAAACTCTGCAGCTCAGTTTTGGGATCTTTAGACCAAAATATTTTGTAAGCATTTACCACATCGTGTTTAATGGTCTTGCTGAAATTTTTTCGTTTCTGTTTTAGATTTTGCTTTACTTCGGCAAAGAATCGCTCGCTCGAGTATTTTCTTTAGATCGGGTTGCTCATTTCCCTTAATTCATGTCATATTTTGTTTTCTTCTCACTATTTCTTCCATGTATTCAGCATTAACGATGTACTTTTACTTTTTTTTGAACTGTTGTTTCATTGTTTGATAGTAAAATCCGTAAAATCTTTGCTTACTTTCACCTAAGATAAAATGACTGCCATGCATTTCCCCCCTCTATTTGCTTCAAAATTTTCTTAAATTTGTCGTCATAAAAATCTGTCACCTTATTGGCTAAAATCATATTCTATTATCCAGTCAAAAGCGAGAATTCGGTTGTAATTTGCACTGTATTACACTTTTCTGCACTGAATTACACTTTTTGCATTGAATTACACTTTTTTTGTACTGTTTTACGCTTTAACAACACTGCTCTCAGCCAATCAGAATTGAGTAATCTTTCATGTATGTTGTTGTTGTTGTCGTTATTAATTGAGCGTCGCAAAAACCAAGCGTGGGCTCCCTGTGTTTTGGTCGAAGAAATTTATCCCTTAGGAAACCTTTAAACAGCAGCATTATATGACGTCATTCTGAACCATTGCCAGACGATTGCCAAAGTGCAAGCTTGCAAATTTGAGTTCGCTGTGAAAAACCCCGATTATTTAGCCGTAAAAATGATTGGAAAGTCATTTGAAAAAGTTTTATATGTAGTAGGCATCGGAGTGTTACAGCTCTTGGCTGTTCTTGGATGTCAGACGTACAGCGATTGTCATACTCAAACTAAACCACAATGCTGCCCATATACCATCCCACCAAGATGTATGGATTTAGCGATGTGCTACTACTATGGAAATGATAACACCAAGCTGACTACTACCTTATATCCCAGAGTTACTGATACTGACTACAACAGATTTACTGATCCTGACTACAACAGATTTACTGATCCTGATAATGACAAATTTACTGATCCTGATTACAACAAGTTCACTCTTCCCGACTTCAAAGAGTTCACTGTGCCACATATCGATGTGCCGAAGTTTTCTTATAATGATAACAATGATGATTATTCAACCAGCACTCCTTCACATTCGACAGGAACTATTCCTACTGCTCTTGTTATACTGGCTTTAGTCATCCTAAGCATTTTAATTATTGTTTGCCGATTATTAGTTCGAAGCAGCCCGAGCCGAGATAATTCTCAGCAAAACTGCAATGTGCAACCTCCATCAGCGACTAACGCCAGCCAAACAAGCTTAGTTGCGCAAGAAGATGAGCAACCGAGTAGAATAATCATGATAGCCGCAACTCGAGATGAAGACCACGTTAGGCGTCATAACCGTCCTCCAGATGGCGAACCACCTTTCCTAAGCGAAGAAGATATACTCAACAACTTGCACAACAACTGCGCTCAGGAGCCTCCTCCCTACGAGGAAACGACAGCAAGATCTCATCTCCTCAGCTACGAGAATTTAGTAAACGTGGCCATGGAACAACCATCTTCTCCCGTATGCCCCGACGTTCACACAACATGCCGAAGTTCTATAAATCCTTCTCAGATGATACCTCTAATCCAGCAGAATCTACCAATACCTAACGTAAACCCTCCATCATACGAAGAAGCTCAAGCATCAGCTTATCAAACTAACGACTCGTTCCCCTAACAAACTCTTTCAGTTGAATTCGACAGAATGACAAATATCATTTCATAAAGTGAGTTACAGCAAAAGTCACGAATTTCAACAGATTACTGAAGATTAAGTGCTTTAACATTATTTGTGAGGGAGAGAGCTGTTTCATGGTAACAATGAGGAACCCAGGATTATATATAAGTTGTACAATAGCTGTTTTACAGGATGACAATATTACACAGCTTATTCGATATTAAAGTGGATTAGTTGACAAAGACTTTAAATCGTAGAAATTTCAGCCAGAAGACTTTGTTTTTTAAAGCTTTTAATTATATTTTGCAAGACAAAGATAGCATATTTTTAGAAAAAACACCCGCTGCCTCGATCACTTAGTATGCGCATTATTAATGACTCAGTAAACTTTATGGATTTACATAGGAACGCTTTAGTGCAATAAGAACGAGAGGTTGGTTGGACATTGCCTCTGTTTTATCCCATGCTTTTTGAAAGTCCCTTTTCCTTTGCTTCTATACGAAACAAAAGAACCAACGCAATTTGAGATTTAATATTTCATTAGAAGGTATTGAGACCGGACCCTGCGAGGGGTAATTCTTTGGTTTTGTTCATATTTTGTTTTGATTTGCCTCAACTGGTCGACCTTGACACGTTCCCCATTGGTGTTGTTTATGATTTCACAATTCTTTCCCATCAACTTTCGTACCGGTCTCAGTCTTGCTAAGGCTTCATTAAAGTTTTAGAAAGTTCTTATGTTGGGTTACCTGTGCTTTCTTTCCCAAAATTATATTAACATCGCAGCGTGCTAATGTATGACCGAATTTATTGTATTCTCATACTTTTATGCATGGGCTTTTGGCTACCAAACGAGCTTTTACGCGCTTTATTTGGTAAAACCAGCTAGCTACGCATCGAAATGTGTAGGTTTAACGTACGCCGTAAA
The DNA here is from genome assembly GCF_029948245.1 of Actinia tenebrosa. NCBI lineage: Eukaryota > Metazoa > Cnidaria > Anthozoa > Actiniaria > Actiniidae > Actinia > Actinia tenebrosa. The sequence goes on from NW_028292570.1 coordinate 5,271,737, forward strand.
GCCCGTACAAAAAAGTTGCGGATTTAAAATTCTCGGGATACGTGTGGACGAGGCATTACATTGAAACACAAACAAATTAGTTTTTTTTTTTCGATGGAATTTTTGGCATTTCTTTCGTATCTTTATGCTAGCTTCTCGTTATTCAAGACAATTTTAAGAAGGGAAGGGAGGAGCACCATACCATATTATCGTTAAATATTGGGTTTCCTAAGCTCTCTGACTTCCTCTTGCAGTGGTTTTCATAAACCCATGAACAAAGTATGCTAATTAAAGTGTAGTACGTAGTCGGATAAACACAATAGAAAACAAAAGAATTAGATTGTAACAAGCTAATGTGTATTTCACGGGTTTATAAAAAGCCACTCTGATATAGGTATTTGACTCTTGCCCTAAGCACAGTAAACATATTATCTTCATAACTGCGTTTTAACTGTTTTGTCCGTCCCATGCGCCGCTACGCAGGCTAGTCGATCACGTGTCCACATGCTGCATAATATGGTATATAATGACTGAGTGGAAAGAGAATGGTTTTCATTTTAAAATTAAGGAATGGATCATAAGTAGCGTACATCCATCGAGTTATGGATGCACGCGGGAGGTTGCTAAGCACGAAGAAAAGCGTAAAAGTTGCACGACGCGAACTTTTATAATATAGTCAAGTCAACAAACAAGAAATGAATACGAAACATTGACTTTATTTGTTGATCATGCCCAAAATTCTCCTTACGCACCTTGCGTGAATGAAAAGCACAAAGGCGCCAAAAACAGAAAAACAGTCGTTTTGAAAATGGCAGCTTTACACTGAAGACTGTTATGACTAAAATAGTGGCAAAAATGTAGCTTACAAGTGAACCAAAAACGTCCAAAACTACGGAGAAAGTGATTTTCAACTGTAAGGAGTACATTTCAAATGTTGATATATCTTAGTAATGCCAAGAAAATCAATGAAAAACACAGTGGCTGTCTTTGTTGTTGTTGACGATGTTCAAGTTTATCATCGTACAATGACTTAGCAATGGAAAGCTTCTTGTACATTTTGTCTGGGTAGTATGCTTTGTCGGCTTTCACTCCCATGTAGAGCTTCAGAAAGGACTTCACTGCAGTTGTGAAGCTGCGAAGTAGATGGTGAGCGTGATATTCATAGTTAACTAGACGCACAACTGCGTGAACTCGGGCTTGTACATGTGGAAACCTATGACTATGTTTAAAGAACTGACGAAAAGAGAAGTTTTTATTTTTAAGAACATAGAATAATGAAAGTTCACAATTTTTAGTATTGCAATGTTTCTTTTTCATGTTGTCTTATAATGAACAAAAATTGGCATCCTCTCATGATAGTAACATTTTTAAAAATAAATATGGTGAGAAGTAGTCAATTTACTTCAACCTTCAAGATAACTCATTTTCCATAAAAAAATAAGGAAAATTTAAAACGGGAGGATTTATATGCCACATTTTTCTCAAGTGGAAATGGTTTTGAACATACGAAGTAAAACCGAAAAAATACCAAAATAAAACAATGGTGTAATAAAAGTTTTAAATTTTCTCTGAAATGATGGAAGTTCATGGAAGTTGGACTTAAAATCAAAAGATTTACCCATTTACTACCTTGAAATATTATATTTGAAAGTTTCTGTGAAGCATTAGATTGTTTTAGTGGTCGTATCAAGTAGGGACTAAGAACTTTAAACCAAGAGACACAAATATATATCTTTAATTGCTGACTTCAAATAACTGTATAAAGTCAACTGAAACGCATTATTATATTTTAACTTTAATTTCCCTTGATAAATCCTCTTAGAGCAAAAGTTTCTTTTCATGTAACGTGATTTTATTCAAGCTCATTCTCTTTTTTATAACCTTACATTCATTTTTGGTAAGTTTTCTAATCTTCACATAACAATGCAGCTCGGAGGACTTCGGTATACCTGGACGAATACGTTTGCAGTCAAACTCCTTTAGCTAATTTCTGCTCTTGTTTCTCAGACGCTTCAGAGTTCGTACTGGTATTCTACTTGGTTCACGATGACGTCTATATACACGATGATGATGCTTTGATCATTCAACATAACATAGCTCATAGCTATGTTTGATTTAAGTATAGCATGATTCTCGATAAAACGGTTCACTCAAAATGTTTCGCTCGTAAATTGATCTTTCATAAAGTTCGCGGACCGAACCGTTCCGAAAAAGTTTAAAAACTGAATTACAGGTTGATGCGCTTATAAATAAATAAATAAACAAATAAATATATACATATATAATATATAAGTAGTAACCAATAGTCCCCTTCACAGTTCCCACAGCTCACAGGTAGCCGGTGAGCTTGCAATGATAGACACCTCTTTTTAACACATTGGATAATTATTCACATGTCTCTATCATTGCAAGCTCACTGTTCGTCTCGCTTCGATGCAAAGGCACGGCTACCTTTCAGGATGGCGCAAGGAACTGTGCAGGGGACTATTAACATATGATTCATACTACTGTATAACAATACTAAAGCAAATGGTGATATTAATAGGGTTAATCCAGGTAGAGATCTTGGAATTTAACTGTAACAAAGTATTTAAAACGTTCAGTATATAACTAACGCAAATAATGTAATGCAAGGTTCTCTCCATTATCACGGAAAGCAAGGGTGGCGACGCTTACGCTAATGCGTAGTCTCTCACCAATGCGAACCGGGTTCGAGTCCTGCCAGTCTCGGTTTCGTATGTGAATAGAGTTGTTTGTTGGTTCTCTCCTGTGCATCGAGGGGTTTTCTCCGGGTTCTCCGGTTTGGCTCCGGCCTAAAAATCAACTTTTAAATTCCAAGTCGATCTTTGGGCTCCCTGTGGTTGGAGCTTAGCTCTGTTATGATTGTCCCAAGCTGTGATACAACAGCTAAAGATTATTATATTCTTTATATAATTGTTTAATCAACCAATCAGAATAATACAATTTTTTCCCTCTGTCAATATAAGCACAAAAAGGTCGAGTTGACTGTCAAAAGCGCTTTTCTCTGCGTGTGGAATTTTCTTCGTTGGCAAGACGGTTTTGCATTAGTTTACGAAGAAAATGACATTTCCTTTCTCCTGTTTTTGTTGATATCCACAAACAAATTGTTTTCGTGTGTATGTCAATAACTTGGTTTGGTGACAGGGTAGTCACGTCATTGTATTACTTTTAAAATTCCTCGATATTTACGTTCAAAAGCTTCAATTCCGCTAAAACTAGTCCTAGCTTAAAAAAAGAAGAAATAAAGGAAGATAATTAAAAAGTTCTCCAATTTTCCAAATTATTTTCAAAAAATTAAATTTATTGTTAGCCACTTTCATTTACTGTAGTATATTGCCACAAAAACCAAGCTTGGGCTCCCTGTCGTTTGGTCAAAGAATTTTTGTCGTTACAAAACCTGGAAACAGCAGCATGATATGACGTCATTCTGGACCACTAACAGACAATTGCGGATAACTGGGTGAGTTTGCGGATTTGAGTTCGCCGTGAAACACCTCTATTTTTTAGCCGTAAAAATGATTGGAAAGTCCTTTGAAAAAGTTTTATATGTGGTATGCATCGGAGTGTTACATCACTTGGCTGTTCTTGGATGTCAGAGGAACAGGGATTGTCATACTCAAACTGAACCACATGTTAGACGAAAATGCTGCCATAAAATGTTCCTACCAAGATGTATGGATAAAGTGCTGTGCCACTACTATGGAAATAATAACACCAAGCTGGCTACTACCTATCCAAAGTTTACTGATCCTGATTACGACAAGTTCAATTTTCCCGACTTCAATGAGTTCACTGTGCCAAATATCGATGAGCCGACGTTTTCTTATAATGATTATGATTCCACCGACAATTCTTCACGCTGGACAGGAGGTGCTAGTGCTGGTATGGTTTTTCTCGTCTCAAGCATTTTCATCATTGGTTGCCGATTGCTTCAAAACAGGCCGAGCCGAAATCATTTTAGGCAAAACTGTAATGTGCAACCTCCATCAGCGATGAACACCAGCCGAACAAACTTAGTCGCGCAACAAAATGAGGAACCGAGTAGAATGGTCATTCTAGCAATGACTCGAGAAGAAGACCACATTAGTCGTGAGAACCGTCCTCCAGATGACGAGCCACCTTTCCTAAGCGAAGAAAATATACTCCACAACTTACACAACAACTGCGCTCAGGAGCCTCCTCCATACGAGGAAACTACAGCGGAACCTCTTCTCTCCAATTACGAGGATTATGGCCACGCGGCCATGGACCAACCACCTTCTCCCGTATACCCCGAAGTTCACACATCTCGAAGTTCTATAAATCCTTCTCAGATCACACCTCCAATCCAGCAAAATCTGCCAATAACTAACGTAAACCCTCCATCATACGAAGAAGCTCAATCAGCAGATAATCAAGCTATCGAACCGCTCCCCTAACAAACTCGTTCATCAGTTTCAGTTGAGTTGAGAAAGAAATTATCATTTTATACTGTGCACCAAGTGAGTTACAACAATAGTCACAAATTTCATTAGATTACTGAAGCTTATTGTTTAACAATATTTGTGTAGGAGAGAGTTGTTTCATGGTTACAATGGGGAACCCAAGGCTATATATAAATTGTACAATAGCTGTTTTACAGGATGACCCTATTACACAGCTTTTTCGATCTTTTAGTTGATTAGTTGACAAAGACTTTACATCGTATAAATTTCAGCCAAAAGACTTTGTTAAGAAATTTTAACGAGATATAATTTGTAAAGTCAAAAATAGTATATTTTTAGAAAAACACCAGCTGTCTAGATCAGTTAGTATGTGCATTATTACTTTAATTATAGAATAATTTTGTATATAGTTTAGTAAACTTTATCTGTATACGTTGAGAGGTTGGTTATCGGAAGTCTGACCTTCCCTGACTGACCCAAATTAGGTGCCATGATTTGTAAAAGCTGCTTTTTTGTTTGCTTCTTTAAAAGCAAACAGAAGAGACAAGGGAATTCACTAGGACAAGGTGTCATTATTGGCGCCAGCGAGGGGTAATTCTTTTATTCTCTTGAGACAAGGAAAAACAAAGGATCATGCTTGTTTGGATGCGCCTCAGTAGGTCGCGACATTGAGACTCAATACACACTAATGCGTTTTTGTTTGAAAACGCAGACATTTTGATGCGTTTTGACCTTCCGTCCACACTACAACGATCGAAAACGATGAGCGTATCCATCGAAAACGAATCGATTTGAAAACGCTGTTCAAAGTGGAGCCAAATGAAAACGGATACACATCGTTTTGGTGTGGCAGTCGAAAACGGAGTCTGTGTTTGTGTATCATTTCAAAATTTTCCCCCATGCATCAACTTCCGTACTGGTGTCAGTCTTTCTACCGTGACATAATCAAGGTAGAGTAAATATAAAAGTATTACGGTAGTATGAAACTGAATTATGTATCACGGTAGTATAAAACATAATCAAGGTAGAGTGAAAGTATTACGGTAGTGTAAAACTTAATCAAGGTAGAGTGAATGTATCACGGTAGTATAAAACTTTTTTTTAAATAACGAAACGAGGATAAAAGAATACCGTTCGACGTTTATTTACTTGCCAAATACACTAAATATCCTTTATATAAAAAAATTCATAGAAAATGTAAAAAACTCTTTTCTGATCAATTAAAATCTTCCACAGTGCTTCTAGGCTCCAACGTCGATCTTCACATTTTGCTTCTAAATTTTAAGCAGATCTAGAATATTGCATAAGCAATGTCTATATGCAGTACATACCGTCAAACAAATAGCAAAAATAGTTTATTTTTCCCCCCGATTTTTCATCTTTCACCTTTTATCTAAATTGGGCTAAAACAATTGGAGCTCCGCTTTTAGGAAGTGCCAAAATTCACATCATCGTTGGGTTTCGTAAGCGCTACAATTTACCCTTTGTATAGATATGTATAAGAGTAAATGGTTTGAACTCAGGTTTGAAGTTTGTTGTGACGTGTGATTGTCTGGATGAGTGTAGTCTTGAGAAAAACAGTTGGTGGTGGTGACTTACGTTTCGACAACCTGAGCGGAAGTCATTTTCAGAGTCAAGTGAAAAAACGAGAGACAAGATACAGCATGCAATAAAACCTTCACCAACCTTTCTTGAACTGTATATTTCTTTTAATTTCAAGTACTACACTAAAACACTAATTTAATCGCATCAGGAAGTGCGAAAGAAGATCTTGAGGTTGGCCATATCGTGAACATCTCCTAGGATCGAATTAGAATTTAGTAATTTGTTGTTTTTTTTTTTGGAGGGAGGAAATCCGGAGAACCCAGAAAACCCTCGAAGCACAGGAGAGAACCAACAAACAACCGAAGGTGGAACCAAACTAATTCAGAGCGAATTTTGGACAATTTTATTCTCGCTCCCTTCGCAAAACAAATGTGTCAATTTAACTGTATTTTTCATATAATGTGCTTGGATTATCCTAGATTCTAACAGTGTATTTTATTTTAAGATTTTTTAAATGTTTAGCCAATTACGGCCGAAAATCAAACTGTGCCATTTATTAGTTTTTGGCTTTTTTCTCCTCATCCCCAGGTACGATTTTTCTGAAATTTTCAGAATCTTATCATCTAGTACTATTACAGCCTGTGTATAAATTTGGATGGAAAGTCTTGGGCAGAAAAAAAGTTATGACGCCGCTTGACAATTCGATCCAAAATTTGAAGCATATGAACATCGCGCTGCAGAAACATTACCATTGAATGGATTGCCTTGACGTTTTCACATATCTATTTCCAAGTATCGCGGATGAGCCTTACGAAAAATCAGTATCAAATCTTAAAAACTCATTGAATAAATGTTTTTTTACTAATTGTCGTTGTAAACCTCAAAAATGAGAGCTTTGCTAAAAATCACATTTTCGCCTTTTTCTTCTAAAAGGCTCCAAGTTTTTTAAAGTGAGGTGTACCTAAAGAGCTCACCCCGCTAGAAATAATTAATTCATATGCGCGAATTGTATTTTCTTGTGCGCGAAATTCAACTTCAATTAAACCAAAATGACAAACAATTGCATTTATGGACAATCATTTACTCAAAAGTGAAAATTCATTAGTGCTATTAGCATGATCATTGACAATCTATAACGCGCTTGGACAATCATGAGGGTCAACGTTATATTCTATAGCGTGGTTCGACAAACATTTGCAAGATTCGAATGAACAATAAGAGAAATAAAACAATCATTAGCGATTTTTTTTTTATCACTTTAAAACATATAAAAAACTCAGGATGGAGGCTGCGTAGGAGAATAGCAATTAGCTCACTTAAAGCAGCAATTAAAGCCGACATCAGCCGTCCAGAGATCCAACAACATACGAACTATCGGGCTAAGGCAAGACGACAAGGGATTGCTCTAGGTCACTACAGAAAGCAGTTGCTAATGGAAGGGTTCCAGAGAAATGTGGCAACCAACACTATCGCTAAATGTGATCAGTGGTTCAGATATATGCAAACGTATTTACCACGATGTATAAATGGCGAAGAAATTGAAGGCTAAAATAGTTTTTTTTAAAAATCGCTAATGATTGTTTTATTTCTCTTATTGTTCATTCGAATCATGCAAATGTTTGTCGAACCACGCTATAGAATATAACGTTGACCCTCATGATTGTCCAAGCGCGTTATAGATTGTCAATGATTATGCTAATAGCACTAATGAATTTTCACTTTTGGGTAAATGATTGTCCATAAATGCAATTGTTTATCTTTTGGTGTTATTGAAGTTGAATTTCGCGCACAAGAAAATACATTCCGCGCATATGAATGTACAAACGCGCTATTGATTGTCCATTGATGCCTATGAATGTACACGCATATTCAATTATTGTTATTGAAAGTTGATCCGCGCTAATGATGTTACTTGTGGTGTTGATGAAAGTACATTACACGTTATTGATACAACTATTGGCACAAATGAATGTACATTTTCTGTTAACGAACGGCAAAAGGTGTATTACCCAATTATTCCTGTATTAAGTTAGTCATGCATTACATTATCCACAAAATAATGAGTTAGAATCATAGTTTTGGACTCCTACGCAGACGTTCTCCCCCAAGGCCCCTTACATATCTACAGCATTATCAACAACGTATCATCAGTCAAAACAAATTGTCGGAGTGAACTGAGAACTTTTAACATCGAACGGCGATTGCACGACCAAAAACCTTTTTCGATATTTGACAGAAACAAATGTGCACACAGTGTACTTCAGTGTATCCATGTTGTAGTTCGAGATTTGCATATTTGATAAGCGTATTAATCGTTTCTTTCCAATTCGCCGTTTGACATTTGCCATTCCGTCTGACATCCTTTTTTGAAATGCTTATACAAATTCTAAAATATTAGATAATTTTTTCGTCATGAAAGCAAAAATCAGACAAAAACAAACAAGGGAAAGTCCCTAATTCTAAGAGTTTCATTATGTTAAATCTCGATCTCCGATTGGTTACTTTGATGTCATGGGTCAAAATTGGCGCAAAAATCTAATTGTGTTCGAAATTTCACTGGTTGATCTGCTTTGAAACTCAAATCAAGGGAGAAAAGAATCACTGCTGTTTCAACAATATAAATCCTACCTCCATGAGCCGTGTAAATAGAGAAAACTCGGCACTTCCTACTGAAGGTTGGTCAGGATGGAAAAGAGCCATGGTTCCCTTTATTCCTCAACATAATCAGCATTACTTTAGAGACCGTTCCTCGAAGCGGCCTGGATATTGGTGTGTCAACATAGATAGAGCCTTCGATGAGTACGATTGTGGTATTTATGAATGGCAGGCAAGAGGCACTAGGGAATGGCAGCCTTCTCGAGTAGTCGTGTATGTAGGAAGTACATGCAGATCGAAACCTGGGGCAATCGAAGACAGGATAAAAGAGTACTGTCTAACAGGATCCCATAAGGATAGGCTTATTAATAAAGCACTGGAGAATGGTTACGAGCTCTGGGTTCGCGCCAAGTCAACCGATAGCAAAAGGAGAGCAGAAGAGGAAGAAAACCAGCTCCTGTCGAGATATAATTACGCCTGGAATAAAAGGCTCAATGGAAATCGTACACGAAATGTGTTGCCATAAAAAAGTACAAAACTGCAAGGAACTTAAACAGAACTCGAACGAGTTCAAGCATACTTCTACCGTAGATTCAAGCTGACGTAAGCTTACGTTTTAACTTTATTTTAGAGACAGAACTAATGTACTTTTTAACTTTCTTTTCACCGCTTCTTCTGACTATAGTTATTGTAAATAAGTGATAAAAACACAGTTTAACTAGATTTTACTTCTGAGCAAATCATGCTTGGGCCACGTGTTTAAAATCATAATGAATAAAAACGTTTTCATCAATCTTAAGAAACATGAAATCGAAATTAAGAAATATAAAACAGTTTTCCGTTTTAGATTTAAGCAATAGAAAACTTTTTCCGTGTTTACATAGCCTGATAGCAACACGAGGGGAGGTTGGGAGAATTCGAGACAGTTATACAAACCCGAGACGTAGTCGAGGGTTTGCATAACTGTCGAGAATTCTCCCAACCCCCCGAGTGTTGCTATCAGGCTATGTAAACACAGAGAAAAAAGTTTTCTATTGCTTTTATAAAATAAATACTAAGGGAAAACATTACCACTTGCAAGAAAATAAATCTTTATTTGAATTTGATTCTCATATCAAAATACAAATTCTCCATACATCACGAACTTCGATCGTTAGCCAATCAAATTTTGTGTAATAAACGCCAAGGAGGCAAATGTGAAGCAAGAAAAAATCGCTAGCTATTTTAAACATTTATCATTCTAAAAGTTTAAAACAAATACAAAGAAATGTCCAAAGATTGAATAGAAATCTTAATAAAAGATTTCAGAATTGATTATCTTTACGAAAATGATCAAAAGTGGATAACAAGTGTCACTGTGAATGGAATTCTCGGTTGAAAGAAACGTGGTTTTGCTCAATTTGACAGCCAGAAAACATGGCAGCGAAGTTGATTGTTTCGTCTTGCCTCGAGAAGATATTTTGTGGAGCTGAAGAGCTATCGCTGGAAAAAGTTTGAAGCTGCTGACTGTTTCCTTGAAATACTTGTATTCTTTATCGAGCGGTGCATTTAAATCATGAGAAAGCACGTCGCTGAACAACCGCAGCAGTTCTGACGGAGGACGTGTGTTGTAGCTCCTGAGGGAATTCTCTTTGCGGTGACCAACGAGAGATTGTCATGATATTACGATCAGAAAGACCTGCATGAGACCATAGGGTTATGCCTGTGGCCCTGACACAAGTCAAAATTTGGAACTTCGTCTTCAAAATACATTTTTGGGGGCGTTTTTTCCCTCGAAAGAAACTGTAAATTTTTAATTTTTGAACTTGTACCGGGAAAACACAAAAGTTGTGACGTCACAACTGTGTTTACATATCCTCATGCAAACATGGCTATCAACCAATCACAGCGTGCGTACTATTTAATTTATTTTATAAATCCTGATCTAAACACTGGGGATGCCGAGAAAAGCACGAGAGAAGCGTAAGAAACCATGACGCGAAGCAGAGTGGTTCCTTGTTTCTCTCGTTATGCTCTGTCTGCATCCCACGTGTTTAGATCGATCAGAGTACTAAATAATATTTGAATGAAAGACAAAGCAAACACTAAATAAGTAAGTACGTTTGTTACTTAATATTTTGAATGAAAAACAAGGCAATGGCTAAACTATGGAAAACTGCATGTGGTACTTTCAGGAAAAAATTTGTTTGTTTTATATAAGATATATACTATACTAGCAAACAGCTTTATTAAATACCCTGAATATTTTATGTTCTTAGGGACTGGTCATAAAGTTAAAGGGGGGAGGGGATTTGAAGCAGGTTTCCTTTTGCTGGCCCAGCTTAAAATAAGGTCGAAAAAATGATGCCCCCACCCCACAAGTTTCCATGCAGGAAATGAAAAATGACGCAACCCTAATGTACAGTTTTATAGACAGCCCCTTAAATTTAATATTAAATTCATAATTTCTTTATATTTTTTTCCACAAGGGACCGGTCATAAAGTAAAGGAAGCCTAGTGGGGGAGTGGGTCGCACAACTTTGGACTTCTTAAGAGGGCCTCTTTTAAGAAGTTCAAAGTTGTGCGACCCACTCCCCCACTCAGCTTTTTTTACTTTATGACCGGTCCCTTGTGAAAAAAAAAAAAAGAAATTATGAATTTAATATTATATTTAAGGGCAACGACTTTCAGAAATAACTATTGAAAGCTAAAAATGCATAATTCAGTTATTTTTATATTTATTTTTCAACGAGAGTTGCCTTCACAAGTGCATATAATAAGGGACCTTTTTTATTAGTAATACCATGATCACCTTGAAATCCTTTGTTTCAAGAGGGACGCTTAATGACGAAAATCCATCATTCATGAATGCTTTATTCATACCATAGATTACAATGAGGAAAAGATATAAATACAGCTATTTCAAAAAAGGTTGAATATTGAATACTGCATACTGAATAGTGCACTCCAAGACCAAAGGGCATTGTTGGTCTCGTTAATTTGAAATAAAAAGTAAATATACAGCAATTAACTCTCTGCATGTGGTTAGTATATTGTTTCAAATGGGGGAAAGAAAAAAAATAAATAAATAAAAGAATTTAAAAAAAAAAAAAAAAAAAAAAATCCCAGCTTAGATAATGTCACTATGACCCACACTGCACTTCGATCTTGGAATGCACTATTCAGTATTCTCGACTTTCACATCCCCATAATGCCTTGCGTTTGGGTGGAGGGGGGGGGGGGGGGGGTGGGTTACCAATCAAAAAACTGTCCCAAATTGAAAGGTTTCTTAATTGAATTTATACTATACCTGTACCTATACTATATCTGTACAATACTGATTATTAGTTTATTCCAAGTTATTTTTGCGTGTACAGATCATAGAGTTTTGGTCTTACAGAAAATGTATTGACTTACAAAAAAATGTTTAAAATTTACCTTAAACGTCTTCAAGCTTCTATCTTTTCATGTTTTTTACTTCTTAATTTTATCTTTGGATACCAAACAAGGTATTGTCAACATTGTCTGATCAGCCTTCAGCAAAATAAGTGGGTTTTTACCCTCTTTCTTTCGCTTACACCACCCCAACTTGGGTAGGGCTGTGCCGCCAGGACCTCAGAACCCTGACCCTATCCCAGACCCAAAATTTTGATTTTGCATACCCTACCCCAGACTAAAACTAAGAATTGTACACCCTATTCCAGAATAAAAGACGGGGGGGGGGGGGGGGGGGGGGGGGGGGAATGACCGAATCGTTAACCCTATCCAAGACTAAAATGATACAGTCTAATCAATACTCTTTCACAAAACAGTGCAATTTTTTCTGTCTGGCAGGAATCAACTCGAGCCTTTTTTGACGTTTTCCTCAGTGATCATTGTATTACAAACCATGTCTCTCAGCCTGAGGAAGGTGAGTAAAGGTCCTGGGACTTCCATTAACCTTCCCTTGGCTTCATGAACATTTAATCACTAATACTTCTCAGTGCCATGGTATTATTATAATTATCGGAAGGTGGTAAGGTAAGGAGTGTGGAAAAATAGCAAAAATATATTTTTTTTATCGAATCCACAATTAGCATGCCCAATTTTTTTTGGGACACCCTGAAACAATAAGAACTTTGGACAACAAATTCTGTCATGGAAAAAAAGGTTAGAAAGATCTTTATTGAACAGCTTTTCGTTTTCGACCCCGAAGTCGTTTTTTCCTCAGGACTGACACAAGTTCTATAACTACATGAAGTTGCCTTAAAGAGTACAGGGTAACAATAGTATTCTATACATTTAATCTCTTTTTGATGTCTTCTTCTTGATTGGCGGTAATTGGCTACATATGTGATGCATTTCATAGAGTGATTTGACTATTATGCTTACTGGTACGACAACCCAAACTCCATTGAGACAGACAAACACAAACCAGAAATAAAAAAGGTCATTAAAATTGTCAAACCTTGGAGGCCAGTTCTAAAAGAAAAAATCAAATATTACAAAAAAAAAAAAAAAAGAAAAAAAATGGAAGCAAGAAGTGAAACCGAGAATAAGATAGAAGAAGCCTAAAAAAGATGAAATATTGGATGGATGGGAGGGTTGGGGTTCGGGTAGATTTTAGTGGATTTATGAAAGGTTGAAGTGAGCTAGTGCATGAAATGATGGATGAGTGTGAATGGAGAGTGGATAGATGTGTGGGTAAGTTGGTTGGTTGATTGAATGGAAATAACTACCCTATGTATCAGAATTAACAAAATGTGTAGTTCCAGAAAATATCCTTACCCCAAACATGGAGGCAACTGGAAATTCTGGAGGGAAGGAAGGTCAAAGAAAGAACAAAAATAATTTGTTTGGAAAAAATATTGGAAGTTCCTAGGGGTATAGGGGACCTTTTACAAATTCCCTCCATGATGTGGGGATGGATATTTTTTGAAATTACACAATGCTGCAAAATAGCTAAAACAAATTGTCGGTAGTCAATGGGGGAGTCACTGCTGATGAACATGGTGTGACCAAAATATGAGCTAGGTACTGAGAACAGAGGCAATAACATGAGGGAAGTATAGGCTTACTGCCTATGTTCTCAGTAATTAAGTATTTTATTTGTCATTTAATGAGAAGGTTTTCTATCAAATGTTTATATATTTGACTTAAAAATAACAAAAATTAAAAAATTAAAAAAAGATTTAAACAAATAACCTGCAGAGAGCTGGGCTGATGAATTGAACTGAATTGCTCATAATAAATGCAAGGTCAAATATAGTTATTAGAGAGTTTTAGATTTACGTTCATGGCAAAGTTGACCAGTAAAAAATTCTTTTAGATTACTGAAAAGAATCGCAAAAAAGTCTAAGTAGTAGAAAAACAAAAGAGTATTTGCGCTTGGTGAGAAGGTTTGTAAAAGGTAAAGTAAAATAAAGGAAAACAATGAAAACGTGGTAACCCTTGCCGTTTGCGGGGAGAAAAAAAGTCAATCTAAAACTCTCTTCTAATAACTGTATACTGACCTCGCATTTATAATGAGGGTCATAACAAAAATAAAGCCTTGTGAATAACAAAGAAAAATCGTGTCAATTGAGAAATAAAGACTAGTGGTTACTGCATGGTTGGCACTGCATTGGTTTGTTGAATAACACGAGTAAATAACATGGAAACTTAAATTCACTGGTAAAAAAGTTTGTAAATTATATTGAAGTTTTGGACAATAAGTTATCACAGTAAAACTGATACAAAAGTTTTTCATCAGAGAAAAAAAATTATACACATCGTATAATTATATATATAATTTTTACTTTGACAAAGGAATAACGAAACAAAAACCTTTTTCTTAATGCGATAAAAAGATTTGCTACTGTATACTTACTGATGGAAGGTGTTTAAAGCCATCTAGAATTTCAGCACCTACATACATTATACAGCCCATTAGCTGGAAAGTTGATGTCATGATAGCTATGGCATGACAGTACCATCTCTTCTGGACAATTGAATGATACCTGTAAAACATGCACACATATAAGTGGTGATAACTAGTAGAACTAGGGTATACAGTCCTTTGACTAAACGTTGTTGTTGATCGAATCATCCCTACGAGCCTACATCTAAAAGGATAACGAGTAAATAAACATGCATAATTAATTGTTCTCTATCAGTCGGTGGCAATCGCACAATGGAGAGCAAAATAGGAAGGACTAGCAACAGGAAACGTCAGTAATTTTTAAAATCTTTTCACGGTGTATAATTTACCTGTTCATCATTACTGTTTCATTAGAAACACCCACGCAGCTCACACTAGTTTTTAGCTAGTTATCTCTTCTCATGATGTATTGTGTTTATTGAACTAGAATCCCACCATGAGTTCAATTAGTGTCATTTACAATCAATTTAAAGAATAAAGAATAGACCATTTCACAGATCCCGCGGCTCAACCTCAGCCTCGTCAGCGTGTAACATATTCTTTAGAAATTGCCTACAACCTGTGAAATTTTTAAGTGTTTCAATTGTTCGTTGATGTGTAAATTCCTTTCATTATTGCGGACTGTAGGCAAATTCTATGCTGACGAGGCTGAGAGGTTGAGTAACGGGATCCTTGAAATGGCCTATTCATATTTAATAGATTCCCTTGGCAGAATCATGGAAAATGCTAATCAAAATATGATGTGGAATCCTCAGTTCTGATTGGTTGACCTTGAGATTGTTCTGAAAGTCAATTCAGCTGCACCCAACACTACTTAATTGGGGTTTTCAAATGTTACCTCATAATTTAAATCCATAACATAGACATGGTAATCAAGTACTTCATGACCAGCCGACATGTGTCAGTCGACTATTGCCCAACTGTTGGTCGACAGTCGCCTGACTGTCAACCAACACTTGCCCAACACTTGACCGTCTTTCTACCAACACTTCACTATGATCGTTTTGCCTACATGTAGTTTTGCCTACAGAGGTATCATATCAAATACTTTGCGATAAATTTTCAATCTGAACCAACTAACTAATAATTCCACCCTGCTCTGACATCTTACCATATAATGCAGAGAGGTGTCATTATAACCATTTCAACAGCAGATATTGTCATCACCATTGGGTCTTGTGTTTGCCAATAACGTACATCAAGTTTACCATATTGTTCGACAAGCCACTTTGGACCTCTGCCAAATATTCCTACAATTCTATATATCAATAAAAGTATGTTTATCATGCCGTTGTATGGAGCAAATAAGTTAAAGAGATCTAGAATTGGGGATGGAGATGGTGCACTTCGCTAACCTTTTAAATAACATGTAGCAGGTTGCTAGGCTGGGGGGGAGGGGGTTGGGGGACTAGGGATGTGGTGCTGGGATCCAAAAACCGCGACCCTATCTATAAAGACAAGAATACCTTGAAAAAATATGCCCTGTTAATCGAGCCACAACATTGTAAATTTTAACCCTATCTACATGTAAGACCTTTTTAAAGTGTATATGACACGAAAACATTCCATCATTTAAAATGTATAGTTTGTTAGTAATAATAAATATATCGTAACAAAATTTGTTTCAAAAGCTTATTTCTTGAGATATTTGCGAAAGTTAATCCCAATTTGTGACGTCATTTTGTTGACACGTACTCTAGATTCAGTAGTAATATACTAAATATAAATTGTAATTCATATGAATTAACAACAAAAGACATATTTTAGTCAGCTTCATTTGATAGCTTACGTAGTACTCTTCCAATGTTGGGAAACTGAAAAGTGTACTACTTGAAATTAAGATTCTATATTCAAACATATTTCATGTATTTGCAACTAAATCTGGAGACTTGTAAACAAAATGACGTCACAACTCGTGCTAAAATTTTTTGAATTTCTAGAGAAATGCGTTTTTGGAACAAATTTAACCGTGATATTCTTATTAATGCCAATAAAATACACATTCTTAACATTAAAATTTTTTCGTGTCATATACACTTTAACAAACCCCACCATGCCTTATTTTCTGCATTTTGTGGCAAATTATTCTTTTGATATTTATTTGTTTAAATGAGATTGAAAAGAATAAATTTGACACAATACTTTCTATCTTTTATTCCCTAATCTACAGGGATTGGCAGAGCCTGGGGGGAGGGGGGAGAGCTTTATTTTGCCTTTTAGCTTGAGTTCCGTATGATTATTGATAAATATCATAATTACAAAGGATCAACAACTTCTTGAAGTTGATCTCAGCAGAGAATGGCGAAGGATCAACAACTTCTTGAAGTTGATCTCAGCAGAGAATGGCGAAGTATCAACAACTTCTCAAGGTACATGTCAGCTAGAAAAAGACGAAGTCCAAAACAAATTAAGTGCACTTTGCATTCTACCAAAGAGTCTGTTTCTAGTCGTGAATAACTGCCATATCATATGCTTATCATTTAACGACAGATTAAAGAGTATTCTGGACTACTAACCCATCCATGTAGATGTGAATAAGGCATCCATTGAACATCGCCCACCATGCAAGACCGACGGGACGACCTGACCAAAACACACACAATGATATCAAGACAACAGGAACGAGGTTTACAGGATCCTCTATATCTACTAGAGAATACTTTGCTATTTCTACGATGCGATCCATTGCTATATACTATAAGATTAAAGTTACAATTTAGCTCGAGTTCTTTTGAACTCAATCGTCTGGACGGAAGGAAATTATCGGCAGGCGTTGCTCCCGTTATTACTGGGATCCCTGTGGTACAGCTAAATCACAGGAAGCCCATTTCAGATAAATTAAAGATAAAATCGAATCAAAGTTCATATTATTCAATTTTTATTTTCTTTCTTTAGCTTTATTTTACTGTGCTTCCCAATCACCGCGGGAAATCACATAAGTTTCTGTCGCGAAAATAGGGTTTTGGTGGACGTCAGTCACAACGTTTGAAAGACATCATCCGCTTTAGACTGCGGTGGCCTCTGAGGTCCCCGGCTTCCCTTGAAAAAAATTAGATGAAGATTGAATTCTGTTGAAATACAAGCCTTACCGGCCTCTGGAAACATTGCTGCTAGGATTTACCTTGTTTTCCCTGGGGAAAATGGGACTTAGGTTTCTGGTGTTGGGAAAAAATAGGCCGATGAGGAATAGGAAAATAATGAAAGAAAAAGCCTTTGGAATTTGAATGATGGGAGGTGGGATGTTTAAAAAACATTTGGGTGGGAAATGGGATTAGCACTCCTCCAATCGGGAACATCAATAATTCTTTAGGAAACGACGTTCATTTCCTTTGAAACGGTATATATATATAAGTATTTCTTGTAAAAAGTAAAGCCTGTTCTACTATTTATAGAATGTGGACGACCTTCATCCCACCGGCCGAATCACTCAACTGTTAGCACCGCGCCAAAATAGTGAACGATTGTGTTCGAATACACCGTTTACTCAAGGTTGCGTGCGCATCCAAATTTAAGGAACTTATATATCAGAACATATCAGAACAACAGTATTATCATGCATTGGTATGAAATTTTTTTTTAGATAAGAATTCAAAAATCAGATTATTCTTCTCTTTAAATATAAAACTGTTTTCTCAATTTTACTGAATTTGCGTTTTTCAATTTTGTGGCCCGTCAAGTTGGATGCGCACGCAACATTGAGAAAACCATCTATTTCGGTTAACTCACGCGACCATTTAGTGAAGAGTTCCAAATGGTCACCTGATATTACCTTTTTATTGTCACGTGACCTCCATGTAGATCCTTTCAGCTTGTGCGTAATGTATTCCATTCTACTTACCATTCCCTTGAGTATCATTTCTTTGTTTAACTGTTGCGCATGAGAAGAAGCATGCCCAAAATGCAGATCTACGGCTAGTCTTGACTTTTAATAAAAGTCTACGACTTTTCTCTGACTGTATTTTCCCTGACCCCTGGGAACCCTGATTGCATTTGTGGTGTCATTTACAGTAAACGTATGGGAGTAACAAAAACTGTAATTTTTTCAAGATAAATAAGCCTGAAGCGAGATGACGTTTTACCCCCGTCTCTAGACCATAATAGTTTTTAAAATTCTTTTATATTAAAATTTTTGATTCCTTAGAGAATACAGGAACAATAGTCATAATTAAAGAACAAAAGCACTGTGAAAAGGATTATGGTCTAGAGTCGAGGGTAAAACGTCATCTCGCTTCAGGCTTATTGGAACTACCTTGCTTCTATTTGTCTTACTTCATTCTGAGTGGTTCGTTAATTAAATACCATTATCAACAACACAGGAGCAAGAGAAAGCAAGGTAGGCTTTTCGTCCCATACATTTACTGTAAATGCTATCATACACACCACAAATACATGGCTTGGACTGCCTGTGGGCCTCAAATTTACCTGGAGACTGGACAAGGTTGAACCTCTTCCAATCAACGAATCAACGTTTTACAGCAAATTGCTCAGTGATACGCTTTATTTAAGATCTATATCACTATTGATACCATGCACAGGAAGCTTGTTTGGGCTTCCTGTGTTTTCCCCTAGCAATGTCATATTCGACGGAAGCCTTTCTAAGTTGTGATTTAACTTCAGTACAAACACCATATACAGCATGATGAACCAAGGATGTTTGCACCCAAGCTAGACCACAATGCAACATGTTCGCCTTCACAAGGACCACCTGACGTGCAGTAAGACTATTAGCACAGGACATTTATAAATTAGAATAACATTGAAGAAATTCGTATTTACTATTTACAATTAAAGTTCTTATTTTCAAAGATGGGCCCTTTCACGCGGCAGCCGTGTTGGTTTGAACAATAGATTCCATTACGTGTAGCCTCGCATTCAAGTGCAGAAAATAAATTTATAAGCGTGAAACAAAAGTTTTTATTCTTATTAGAATAAGTATGGCCGCCGTGTGATAAAAGGTCCTCTCAGCCCATGCCATTGGTTGGGACTTTTTAGTTGCCTTTTTGAGACGAGGCAATAAGATGTCTACACCAAGGTAGATATTACCTGTCAAAATTATGATATTCAAACATCGATCCCTTTTTTTTAAAAGAATACCCCACTTCCGAAATATCCTTGAACCCTTCACTTGTCACACACAGGTTTCAGTGTGAGGCTTCGTGCATAATGCTGAGTAATTCGTGACAGAAACTTTTTTGCGTGACAAGCGAAGCATAGAGCAATTTTTGCATGACTGGGGAAAAGTTGGTGCCGTATGCGTGCCTTGCCGCGGCCGTCATTTTTTCTAATATTTTGATTGGGGGATTTTCTATCTTATTTTTCTGTGATTGGTCTGGCAGTGCCGTGACCTTGGCTTAACCGTGCCCGTGTCGTATTCATACCGTGTTTCGGGTATTTCGATTGGATGGAGAGTAAATTCTGGTATATGCCGTGTCACGACCGTGCTCGTGTCTTGAGCTTTTCACAGTCATACGGAAACTGCTCTATCTCGGAAGTGAGCTATTCTGGTACGGTACGAAGCTATAACGTCAAAGACCTATTCTTAGTTATTAACTATACCGACTAAAAAGTTATATACTCCGATAATTTAGGGGCTATTTTGCATTCATTTCTGTTAGCTTAAGATAATACCTAAGCCCTCATTATACCACGGAGAGAAGTGAAAAAATTTTTTTTGTCTCTTCTTTTCAGAAGATGAAAACAGAATTTGTGCAAGATGGAACCTTCTAGAAATTTATCTTGAATTCAAGGCTAACATGGACACACAGTAGAGATCACACTTTTTCTGGTGGAATTTGTGGCATTTCTTTAGCATTTCCATGTTCGGCTAACATTCAAGATAGCTTTGAGAAGGGTTACCACTCTTTTCCTTGCTACGTGCTGATCGAGACAACAGTCGCAACAGGGAAATTGGGCAATACACTGACGCCAATCAAATAAATTGGTCGTTACCTTTATATTCTCTGATGGGCGTCTGTGTATTGCTAAATTCCCTGTTGCGACTGTTTTCTCGTTCAGCGCGTAGCAGCGAAAGAGTGGTAATTCCATCAGTTTTTACGAGTATAGAATCGTAAGAACGTTAACTAAAACCGTCCACTAGTTTATCAGGACGGCAAATAGACCCCTTGCACGTGACGTCTAAGCAGCTCAATAGACCCCTTGTATGTGATGTCAAAGCAGCTCAATAGACCCCTTGTATGTGATGTCAAAGCAGCTCAATAGACCCCTTGCATGTGATGTCAAAGCACCTCAATAAGCCTTTTCATAATTTAAGAATCGATTCCACTGCGCATGCGATTTTATCCCGAATTTCTCACCTTCTTTTGTTTAATTAAGAACAAAAGAAGGCATGCGCAGTGGAATCGATTCTTAAACTATGAAAAGGCTTATAGACCCCTTGCATGTGATGTCAAAGCAGCTCAATATACCCCTTGCATGTGACGTCAAAGCAGCTTAATAGACTCCTTGCACGTGACGTCTAAGCACCTCAATTGGAGGACAAAGCAAAAAAAATTCGATCTCCTCAGAATTGGAAACCTATTGTTATGTCAGTGATGTCCTTCAAATTAAGCTGCATTCTGACGGACTTCAAGGGCTCAATTGCACGATTTCGAGCATGTGGTTAGAAAGCGCTGTAACTGGTCCTAGGCTATTATATTTACAAAATTCACTAGCGTAATCAAGAAATTAGAAAGATTTCAATATTTGAGCCAGAAGACGTGCTCCCATTATTCAGTGCAGATAAATAAAGTTCAAGAAGAAATTCCACTCACATGATGACAAGATAGGTTGTCTGTTATCACAGTGTTCGTTGTGTTGAAGCCAGCCTTTAAAAAGTCCCTGATTGGAATATGAATTTCTGAAGGTTTGAATGCCGATGGAGAAGGATTAGTAGAAGGCGATTTAATATCGAGGTTATCATCCCCGGTAGAGATTTCGCTGTCCATTTCGCTGATCTCGTTGTCTAGTTCATCAGACGATATTTCTATTGGTATCTCTGGTTCAATGAACTCGCTTTGTTCTGTTGTTACTATATGTTCTGATGCTGGTACAGGAGTTGACCGCCTTCTTCTCTTTGGCTGCATTGACAACCTTATTCTCCTTTTTCTCCGCTTTATTTGTCCTGCCTCCCCGCCCAATCTAGACAATGAATGGTTTTCATTGCCGGACGAGTGTCGTCTTGGTTTAGATTTTTTGACCATCAGGCTTGCAGTGATCTGCGTGCCATACTCCGTAGTTAATTGATGGTCAGTGCCCAAAATGAACAGCTTACCCATGCCATGTAACGCATTATTGAAACAAGCATCTTCTGGATTTGGCGACAGTACAGATTTACTGTTATCTTCAACTAGGAGAGGTTAAAAAGAAACATATTATGATGGCTGTGTAGAAGTGGGGATGGCAAGTTCGTTAGCAGTAATCAGTTTGTTGCCTTATCTATTGTGTCGCATTGGGGGGAGGGGGGGGAAGGGAGGGGGAGGGGGGGGGGGAAGGGCGGGAAACTCCAATGTAAAAAAAGGTGTGGAGATTTGTCAAAATAAATAATTTAACCCTTGAAATAGAGAGTTTGGGCTGGTCTTGGTTTAGTTAATGTTAACCCTAAAAGACACCACTTTAAAAGGCAAAATAATTTATTTAAAACGAAATTTTTGAGGCGGGCTTACAGCCCAACACAAGAGGGTATCACCCCTTTTAATGTATTCTCATACTTCTATGCACGGGTTCTATGCAAAGCTGTATTTTTGCCAAATAAGGCGTGCAAACACTCATTTGGCAGGAAAAAGCATGTGCATAGAAGTATGTGAATAAATTAAATGTGGCCATACTATTCTGTGTTGGCTCGACACATTGCCTCGTCAAATTGTTTAAGTAATTTGGATCCACGAGGCATGGCCAAGAAAGTGTGCAAGAAATTTATAAGTTATTGTAAAAATATTGTTTGTATAAAAATACAAAATCAATATGAAAATAATTATGATAGGAAGAAATAAAACAAAGGAGACGAAAAGAAATAACTTTATTGTAAAGTTGAAAATACCTTTGACAGAATTCAGCCGTCTTAACCGCTTGTCTGTCTCCCGGAAGGAATACTTTTGTTTACGGCTATTTTCAACCTGCTCTGACTTGAAGGCACCTTCCTTTCTCCTGCAAATTTGAACACAAATGAGATTGAGAGATTAACTTCACCACATTGGTCCTAGAGTGAGTTTTCATTTATCTTTTTTTTTCAAAGTTGAAAAAGTGGTATCTTTTGGGGCTAAAATAAAACCAGGGCCACGCCCAAAATCTCTCTTCTAGGGGTTAAATTTTATTTTTGTTGACAATTCACCTTTTCGGCGCTAGCTTGGATTGTGTTACGGTCAACAAAAAGTTTGGACATCGTTCTCGGATTTCCATACAAATTCACTGACTTTAAAGAGAAAATTTAGGTAGATTTCTTTAGTTAGCTATCTCAAAAGCTGTTGTAAGAAAAAATTCAATCAAGCTAGAAAAATGATTATTTACTTAGTTCATTTAGAGTCAGTACATTTGTACGGAAATCCGTGAGCAATGTCTGAACTTTTTGGTGACTGTAAAACAATCTAAAACAATTTATACCCCGTGAGGGCTTGCGCCGAAAAGGTGAATTATCCCTGGCCATTTTACATGGGAGTATCCTCTTCTCCCTGATTACATTAGGATATTATATTTGTTCTACATTTTATTCACTATAGTTTTGCCCCTGATTGCCCAAATCCATGATAATGATTTAAAATTTAACTTACAAGGCCTTGAATGGCCTTGCTCCTTCATATTTGTCTGATCTTTTGACCTATCGCTCCTCCAGTTATTCTCTACGCTCTGTCTCTAATAAACTCCTCGTTGAGCCTAAAGCTAGGCTTAATACTTATGGTTTCAGATCTTTCTCCTTTTCTGCTCCAAGACTGTGGAATAGGCTTCCCTTAGAGATTCGTTTAAGTTCAACAGTTGCTAGTTTTAAAAATAGACTTAAGACACATTTATTTTCTCTTTTTCTTAATAATAAGGAGTATATTTAAGACTACGTGACTTAGATTTGTTTTATATATTGCAATTATTAATTAGTTTTATCTTTTAAATATTTACATTTTATTCATAATCAATAGGTAAGCATTTTGTAACTATTGTAAATATTCTATTGTAATTTTTTGTGAAGCGCCTTGGACAATTTTGGAGATGAGCGCTATATAAATAAATTATATTATTATTATTATTATGATAAATGTATTATCTGTAGGTTTTTTCATCAGATAATACATTTATCATGTCAAGTTCATTCATGGTCATGACAGATTTTAAATTTTTCTTATTAATATTGGCAAATTGGCAGATAACACTGCCCTAGTCCTGATAATTTACAATATCATTTTTAACATCATATAATAAACTGATGACTCTTAAAACTCCAGCATACTGTATGTGGGCTTAGCCTTACTTCTGACATCAGTAAACAAAAGCAGAAATTAAAATGACAAAACAAGCATTCCTGGATTCAAGGCTAAGCCTGCATACACTCATCAATAACTATTAATTGATAATTAGCCTGCGTCACATCCGGAATTTTCTTCCTAAATACCTGGTATTTACAAAGAAAATTCCGGATGTGATGCAGGCTAATTAATAATCCACTGAAAAAAACAAACAAAGTGGTGATAACAAGCGTGGACTGCGTTGGTGTTTCTGAATAAAACAGCAGGAACTTGTGGATAAATTGAATCACCGTAAAAGCTTTGTGAAACTGATGTTTCAGACATAAGTCCTTCGTTGGAGTAAGTCAGTCACTTACTCCAACGAAGGACTAACGCCTGAAACGTCAGTTTCACAAAGTTTTTTTGCAGTGATTCAATTTATCCACAAATTCCTGCTGAAAAAAAAAACTATGACTAACCTTTCACAAGTCAGACATTCACATTTGCAATTGTTATCCCCAAAAAAGTTTTCTCCATAAAAACAAGTTATTTCATCTCCTGGTTCGAGATCCCTTAAGACTTTAACACATGCAGTATCACGCCCTGTCGGCACAAACTGAAACAATGAAAAAACATTTGTTCAATAAAACAGGCATCAAATTTTGCATCCCTTGAAAATATTCTAAAATATTCATAAACCTACCACATTTGCTATTCTGGAAATTCAAAGGAGAGGGAGGGGAATTTGGATCAAGAATTCCGTAGGAGAGGGAGAGCATCTTGGTCTGAAATTTCCAAAGGGGAGGGTGGTAAGAAAATAGATGCATCCCTTGAATATATTCTTAATGGGCAGTTTAAGAACATATTCATACAGTACCCCTACCCCTAGCAGCATTTCAGAGATCTGAAAAAGAGGGGGGGGGGAGGGGTTGGATCAATAATTCTGTAGGAGAGGGAGAGCATTTTGGCCTGGAATTTCCAAAGGGGAGGGTGGTAAGAAAATAAATGCAGACCGTGGTAGGGGCACAAATATTTTTGAGGATATATTTTCATCAGTGCTAAGGTGCTGGCTCAGAACATGAAATATTTCTTCAATAAAGAAGTGTCTAAATTTCAATAAACAGTAATGAAAAAATCCTTTACGCTTTATTACCTTACAGTTTGGCCGGCAATCTGAAACACAGAACAACAAAACATCAGTAATCTAGCTACACCACTGCACTATGAACTAGACTGCAACAGACCATTTTCTCAAGGTTGGGCGTGCATCCAAATTTAAGGAACTTGACGGTCCATGATACCAGAACAGTAGCTTTACATTAAGAATTATCATACATTTCTATGGATTTTTTTTTTCAATAAAAATCCATAAAATCAATCATTCTTCTCTTTAAATATACGCCAAGTCATTTCGATTGATCTCCCTGGTATTACCACTTTACCTCTTTTCCCTCCCCACTCAAACACACAGGGGGAAAAACCGGGTTCCCAAATTGGGAATTGTTGGGAATTTCCTTGAATTCCCAATTCCAACACCAACGTTGGGATTTATTGTTGGGAATTTCCCTCTAATACCCAATAGAAAAACGAAATTCCCAACAAACCAACATTGGAAATCAGTGCCACGGTCCCAATTTCGTTCTCTCTGGGAATTGGATGGGAATTCGTTGGGAATTCAAGGAAATTCCCAACAAATTCCCAATTTGGGAATCTGTTTTTTTTTCCTGTGACAAGAATTTCTAATAACTTTTCAATGTGTACACATGGTCTGGCAATATGGCCTTGGCCTTGCAACATAGTTAACTCACGTGACAGTTTGGACCATATTTTACATGAATTAACTGAAATTCAAAATGTAATCAATCAATAATTTGGCAGTGCTAACAGTTGAGTGATTTCAGTAGTACATACCATGGTTGATATATGCCGCAGGACCCAACCAAAGTTGAGACATGTTCTTCCTGATAGAAAACATAATACTGAAGTCATTCTCTCCTGGTCTCAAGATACTCTTCTCTTCTTCCTCTGTCATCTCGGCAATACATCCACACAGATATGGTAGCTTGTCTCCTTTATACCTAATCAATGAATAATGAAAACAATACACATGAAAATTGTAATATATTCATGATAGTTATGATTCATCAGCTTTTTAATTATAAATCAAGCCAAGCTTTCGAGCATCTTGCTCTTCATCAGGGCAAATGGTTGTGACAATTTTACAAGAAAACACGCAACATAACAATGTGCGCGTGCTTAAGTTAAATGTATCAGTTGCTAGCAGAGCACGCCATGAAGACTGGCCACAGCATTAACTGGCTTGGTAGCTCTGTAGTTTATAAAGAAGAACGATGGCACCAGAGGAAATGGCTGGAGGCATGGAAGATTGTTAATGAATCACATGCTCTCTTTAATAGAGACAGTGGAAGAACATTGCCTGATAGCTATCGTAGCTTGATAGGCAATTAAGATCATATAGCGTATCTTAATAGACAAAAAAAAAAAAAAAAAAAAATTGCGCGCGCAATTAATTCTCCCTTTGAACACGCGCGCTCCTAGCAACTGATACATTTAACTTTAGCACGCGCACATTGTTATGTTGCGTGTTTTCTTGTAAAATTGTCACAACCATTTGCCCTGATGAAGAGCAAGATGCTCGAAAGCTTGGCTTGATTTATAATTAAAAAGCTGATGAATCATAACTATCTATCATGAATCTTAACTCGGCTTACAAACACTTATTGGATTTGTAATATATTGTTGCTGTATACTCAATAGACACCTTGCATGTTGTTAAAAGATTTTTGATTTTAGGACTTTGAACTTAAGGCTTCCTTTGTCCAAGATGTTAGAAAATATTTTGGGAGAGAGAGTGAGAGTTTGCTTGTGAGTCGAGCGCAACGTTGGAATTGCCCTATTTCACTATGACGTCACATCAAAACAATCTTCTATTGTTTGAATGCAAAGGATCATGGTTGCGGAGGGGGTCAAATCAATACAAATTCACTGAAACCTGTTCTAAAACCTGTATCAATCCATGAAGAGAAGTAGAATAGCCAGCAAACTCTCAGAATATTTTTTTTTTTACATATTAACACATATTACATCTGAAAACCAGGCCATTTTAGATTAAACTGTTTCGCTTAAGGAGCAAATTTTGTTGAATTTTCTATTTGATTTGGTGATTCTATTCCCCACATAAACAAGCAGTGACGTCATAGTGAATTAGGGCAATTCTTTGGAGTTTGAGTCTTAAAACCTGATTAGAGTCTATAAAACCAAATTGAGGAGTTTTTATTTCTTCAACACAATTTGGATGACAAAATTAAAGAATTTTAAACTCATGAGAACTGGAAACCTTTTTTTTAAGTCCTCCAAATAATGCTGCATTCTGAAGTGCTACAAGGGGTCTCTATCATGTCATGGCACTTAAGTTAATATGCATGAGCAAAAAGAACACGAAGAACATTATTACTAGAGAAGGGGGATAGAGTTAATGCTCCTTCCAAACCAGTTGCCTCTTTCAGCACACACCACTGAAGACAGTTAAAGTTATATAGTTATATTATAAGTTATAAAGTTATATAGTTATATATATATTATTGTAATGCGCGCATGATCATTGTATGGAATGCGCGCACAGTAAGTGATTAAATCATTATTATTATCAAGACAGTGATCAATGCAATGCCATCTAAATCATTTTTATATTGTTAGGATAGTATGTGCGCTGATTGGTCAAAAACTGTGCTTTATTAGTGAATGGAGCACAGTGCTGATGTCATCCACAAGTGCAAAGAGCTGCTAGATCCTGCAAAAGTTTTTCTTTTTGAGTAAATAAATTCAATACTGAAATAAAATTAGTGATTATATAACATAACGAATAAAACAGCTTTTTCCATGCTCCATTCAGTAATAAAGCACTTGGGAAGTGCCGTAAGCACTCACAAATCTTTCATGCTTAGGCTAATTCCTGGATACTTCATTACTGAACAGAGCACAGAAAAAGCTGTTTTATTTGTTAAACATAATGATTAAATATTATCTATTTACCAGTTGTCTGTGGCAATTACTTTCGCACCATTTTGTTCTTTGGAGTATCTGTTACAAGGTACAATCTGAAAGCCAGCTTCAGCATGGAATATCCCAATGTACCGTGACATCTGAAACCCAAGCAATAAATACAAATACTTAGAATATTATGGCGGAGTCGTATGTTTAAAAAGTTAGTAAGGGCGTCGTCAGGGCCATCAGGAAAGGGAATGAGCATATTAATAATCTTATAATTATAATAATAATTTCACTGCTCATATTGTGCAACATTGAACACTTATTAACTTTAACCGAGGGAAACATTGTGTTTTCTGGCCCAAGACAGCAATGTTTCATGAAGGTAAACATTGACATCGAGGGACAAAAAACACACTGCTTTTCTGAGGTTCAAGTCAATAAGCATTTTGTTATATAGCAAGTGTCAAAGAAAAAAATACAGTTATTTGATTTTTTGTTTATTTGATTTTGAAAAACTTAGAAAAACATACATTTCTGAGAAAATCACTTCTGGTGTTGCTCTTACCGGTCAACAACATATTGTTACCCGCTGAAAGCTGCTGACAGGGAAACATCGAAACTTGTTAACGTTCATGTGATATTCTCTCACTCAATCAGAGTATGAGGAAAATGGACTTTGATAGTTGGTGTATAACAATAACATATGAGTATGATCACATACACAGGTTCAACATATTAGAAGAGTTTGATTATATGTGTGTGTGTATTGGAATGCTATGACGTTTTTATTCATCTATCCCAGCATTTTGTTAAAAAACAACTGAACTACCATTAAAATAAACTTTAAGAGTGCAAAGTAAACTTAGTAATTCTTCAGAGATTAAGTGTTAAGAAGTTAAGAATCATACCAAATTTGTCCAGGTTCTACACAGGCAAAAAAAAAAAAAAAAAATAGGTAAGCTTATCTAAGGAAAATGTTTTTTATTTTTTATATAAATTAATGCATTATAAACATGCAACATTCAAATATAACATATTTTAAGGATCTTCATGCTAATTTTCAAAATGTAAACGCAATTTATCGTCAAACAGGAAGTTAAATTTCAGTTCAAACCGGAAGTGGTTTTACTTCCTCTTTGGGGCACTGGACGTTACCGCCTACGATATGCAAACTGATAGACGAAAAAAATATATTTACTTCCTTGTCTTCGGGCCTACAGTTCCTCTGAGCAAAGACAAATCTAAACAATAGATTTTACTGCTGAAAAATTTATAATCAGTTAAAAAAAACACAGCTTCCAAGAATTTTGTAAAAATTCAAACCGATAAGTTTATGGAAACTGGTCTTCAAAAGTGAAAGATTCCTTTATCGGACAACAGAATATAATGAAACAAGTAGTTAAGAAAGTAGATAAAGCAATGGAGAGATATTTTAAGTTTGGATTTTAAAAAGCAATTGTTCTAATTCTTATTAAAATTTTAGATCCAAGAGCGTCTTGTCAAGACAGGTACTACTCACATGTTGTTTAAAAGCAGCGACTTGGCTCCGAGATTTATTCAGGAAATAAAACATTTTCCATTCGCCAGTGTTGTCGATAATATCATTATAAACCCGTTCTGAGTCCCCATCTCCTTTTAACCTGAGTAGAGCTCGTTTAACGATGCTTGGATCGATCTTTACGGGTCTAAACCGCGCAGCCATTTTGTGAGTCGTAAATCCAAGAACATTATCGACAATCAAACTACTCGCGATGTCATCGCTCTCTGCAAGCTGCTTTGCTCGAGAAATCCCTGGTTTGACACACTCCGAACCACTGACGACCATTTTGGAGGGGTTTTGGGTCTGAAGGTCTGAAATAATAGTTATTTTTTGGCTGTCAAAGTGATTGAGTCAAGACAAGATGAGTTGAATGCAATAAAAACGTCTGCCTTCAAAACTCCAACGTCTTTCGAAATTCCAGTCACGTGACCATAGGATGACGTAATGTCGGGAACAACGAGTGACCCAGACCTTTCTCTCTTTTGCAAACACAGGGATCCCATATTTTTGCACAAATTTTATTCGTTGTTATTTCATTTTATAGACCAAATTCAATACTCGCACCGATGTGAGGCTTATAAGTTGTAAACAAAGTGATCTGGCGTGATTCAACGCAATCTGGCGTGATCATGCCAGAACCCTTTGTTCACAACTTAAGCCTCACATCGGTGCGAGTTTTGAATTTGGCCTATAAGTTTTCCTTTTTTTCGTTTGACTTAGGAATGTTGAAGTCTCTAAAAACAATATGGCAAGCGACATTTGTTATAATGTGGTATTACCAAAACATCCAAGTCAAATCACAATATACAGGACCTGATTACTGGGTTGCCTGTGGCAGCCCAGTCCAAATATGCATGGACGCTCCGTGTTTTCCTGCGTCAGAAAATGCCATATACCGTAATGTCTGATTTATATTCAAATGACAGTTGCCAATCAATGTCTAATTTATCAAAGTGATTGATTGAGGGTGGGGCTTCGAATCACTTGTCGGAAATTAATGTCTACGCGCATATTCTTTTTTCGTTAGTTGCTGAAATTCAAGGCTAAATGCAGGACTAGGAATTACTCGGGTGTACAAACTGACCAAAAAAGTTCAAGGTGCCGTGAAAAGACGTCTCTTTTATTTTTCTACTCAAAATTTTAATTTAGCTTCTCAAAGCAGTACTCTATACAGCAAGAGTTTTTGACTATTAGCTTTAACTTAAACTAGGAAAATAAGATTTCAAATTCTCCCTTGAGTGAACAAATCCATGTTTAATTAATAAAGTTGGCGAACTTCAACTCCCCGTGGTAGATCGCCTTCACCTTGCTTTAAGTCATTTCTACTTGGGCAAATTTTTATTACAGATTCAATAATGCTAGTACTATAAACGATTATAGAAAGCATAAAAAGGTTTGTTTGAGTTATGAGTTTGGTTTGTTTTACATGTGAAAATACTAAATGGCCGGCAGTTTGATTTTCTTCCCCAGGGTTTTTCCTCTGCTAGATTTCAGTTCGACGGATGTGGGAAGAAAGGAATAGGTTACTCAAAAATAGAAGAGTTTGATTATTCTATACAGTATTATATTATTTTAAAAATCAAGTTAAAAAAAGAAAAAGGGATCAAAAGGAACAAAAGCGTGAGTAGGTATAATGTTTAGGTCACCCATCCAAGTGCTAACCCTCCTCAGACGAGCTTGACTCAGTATCTTGAACGATACAACGATTTATCCACTGGACCATGGTTCCAGATGAATCAGCATAACAATAGCCGTGCAAACAATGCACCGGATAGACAAGACTTTTTAACATTATGTTTTCAACCGATTCCGTGCGTGGCAGAGATGCAAGGGATCAGCCGATATGGTCTGGGGGCCGGCTGGTCTCTCCCCTGATGCTTTGGCTAGAACATTTTCTTGCACAATTCGTACACCCAAGGGCAGAAGGATTTAATCGCCGTCAGGTCCGAAGTCCATACGCCGCCTCAGCTCTGCGGATGTCTCGGGGGTATGGCACATTAGAATCGCATTTCTTTTTAATTTCTTTTGGTGAGTTCGAATCCTATCTTATTCACATATGATTTTTATTATTATTTTTTATCCATTTTTCTTTAGATTTAAATCTTCAACAATATTAATAGGACAATCTTTTTAGCAAAAAAAGATTTATTCCCAGTCGGTTGCTTATACCGTAAATCCTCTATTTAGCCCCCCGGGGGGCTTATTTATTTCAGGCACGTTTGAGGGAGGGCTTATTGGAGAAAGGGGGCTTAATTGAGAGGGGGGGCTTATTGATTTAGTCGAAACGCAGTATGCAATATGATTGTAACTCAGGATTAAACGGAAGCATTACTATTGACCGTCTCGCATAATCTGTAGTGATGTACATGGCATTTTTATTATTTGATTCACCTGTGTTAGTCTCTCAAGTATAATTTACGATTATTGTGAAGCTAAAAAGAAATGTTCTGAACAACCAAGACTTTAATAAATCACCTTTAATCAGCACACATGATTCTTTAGTTGTGAAAGGGGGAGGGGCTAAAAAGAGAGGGGTGGCTTAACAAATTTCTTCCTTTAAAAAAGGGGGGGGGGGTTTATTAGAGAGGGGGGGCTAAATAGAGGATTTACGGTAAGTCTGTATAAGTTCGATCAGACGTTATCAGTCATATAAGCAATATCTATCCGCGAAAAGTAGAGCTATTCTGTCCTATCTTTCCTGGAAAAGTTTGCTGACAAGAGCATTTACTGCACTTGGATCTCTATATAACCAATCAACCAATCAACCCACCCACCAACCCACCCACCAACCCACCCAACCACCAACCCACCCACCAACTCACCCACCAACCCACCCACCAACTCACCCACCAACTCACCCACCAACCCACTCACCCACCCACCCACCCACCCACCCACCCACCCACCAACCAACCCACCCACCAACCCACCAACCCACCAACCCACCCACCCACCCACCCACCCACCCACCAACCCACCCACCAACCCACCCACCAACCCACCCACCAACCCACCCACCAACCCACCCACCAACCCACACACCAACCCACCAACCCATCAACCCACCCACCACGTATTCACGCATTTGTTCTATAGCAGGCACCCACCTCAACATCAGAAGTGTGCACGTGGTTAGAGCTGTCCACAAGTTGCTCGGAGAATTTTGGACAAGTTCAAATTACGAGCGACTTTTGCACTTTCGAGCAACCTTTGAACTTCCTTGAGCAACATTTTTCCTTTCGAGCACTGAACTTTCATTCGTTTTTTATGACTTTTACACGAATTCAAACCAATAAACAAGCCCAATAAGCACAATTAAAAAAAAAAACACACTTTGTGAAACAGTGGTCTTCCTTTGGTAATAGACCATTTCACAGATCCCGCGGCTCAACCTCAGCCTCGTCAGCGTGTAATATATTCTTTAGAAATTGCCTACAACCTGTAAAATCTTTAAGTGTTTCAATTGTTCGTTGATGTGTAAATTTCTTTCATTACTGCGGACTGTAGTCAAATTCTAAAGAATAATAGCAAGAGAATATGAACTAAGAGAAGGAATCCTACCTATATAGCCTTGTAACCATCATGTGCACAGTTTGATGCTATTTTTAGCTTGGAGATAATTTGAGCGAAGAACCTGATTAGTTAATTTTTTGATTGTAGGCGGCTTCTAGTCTTGCAGTAAACAAAAGCCTGCGTTTTGTCGCTTTTCGTGTCCTAAAACGAGGCATTAAAGGAAGCATGATTATCGCGCGGGCATGGTAACGAGTTTAAAATAGCATCAATGATTCTAAAAATAGCATCAAAGTGTGCACATGATGGGGCACGGGGATTCCTTCTCTTAGTTCATTTTCTCTTGATAATAGGCTATAGTTTACCCCACTTCTTTTTTTATCTATTTTCTTATTCTTATACTGGATGTTAAAATGTATATAAGTGTCTTAGAATATAATACTGCCGGGTAGGACCTGGGGTAGAACTAAATGCCTGCTTAAAGTATAACCTTAGTGTTGATAGTGTTGATTCTACATGGGGTCAGCTGTTGACTGACTCCAAAAAAGTTATAGTTTGAGCGCGGCTTCTTGAAGTTATACAATGGTTCTTTCCATGCCACATGATAATGACCGTGACGTATGAGGAGGCATTTATGTTTATCATATGTCAAATTATTTTTGACTGTCATTTAGATTGGCTGAGACAACTGCAAATAACTATCTATCTATCTAACTATAAATATATAATATATATAACTATAAGTATTATTCTGCTCATGCGCATTACGATGCAAAATCGATTTGCTGCAAATAATACTCTGCGTGCTTATGCGAAGTAACGATGCTTTTGTCAATATGGCTGAATTTCTAAGTTTGATAGACAGCAAAAACAGCCCAAAATGTATTTCAAATTATCTGTCCCAGTATTGTTTTGTATAATGTCAAAAGGCTTCCAGGGATCAATATTCTTAGTCATATGATATGATGCGAATAGAATAGGAGAAGAATAATTATCATTAGAGATTAGTAAAAAGGTAAAGTTTGAAGCAAGTAAGTTCAGATATTATTTTGAGGCGAGAGATGACGCCTCCAACCGTAGTTAACTATGGTCCCAACGAGTGTTTTCATAGAAAATTTCGATTCTTCAAAATTAATATCCTCGTGAGTTTGAACTTCTTTCTTTCAAACTTCACTGTAGCATTGATATTTTAACGTGCTCTTTCCATCTATGGTAATCATTCTTCTCTTTTCATGAAAATACACGTTAAAGCTCATTGATCTATGAGGTTTAGTGAACAATCAGGAGTTCATGCATGGTTGAACAAAAATTACTATTTCTTTAAAAAAAAACTCGCAGTTTTCGAGATCTAAACTCCATCTGCTAGTCTTGCCGAACGAAAATCAGTTGAGAATATTGCACAAGACGAATAATGTATGAGATAAACTTTAAATTATCTCATTTGACATCGTATCATTTGGGTACTATGAATAAAGAGGTACTGGAAGCTGTAAATCAGTCATATTGGAAATCTCCAGAGCATGGATTTGTTCTTGTGTTTAAAATCCTAGAAGAAGAAAAAATAAAGTCAAATATAAAGTTTGAGAAAACTGACAATTTTTGTTTCAGATTGTTTCAAGGTTTTTTGTTTTTGAGGGCCACAAGTTTATTAGTGTAGTACACTATTTAGTGCCACCCTCATTAAATAAAGTTGTTATTATTATTATTATAGGTTCTATCTGTGGGTTCAGCCGTACCCTGACTTGGATCAGTCCAGAGTTCGTTTCAGTGTTTGATCTATTAGCGCTGCTCTGGCTTTGATCAGCCCAGAGGTTGTTGTTTCATTAGTATCTTTAAGGCTTTCACGTTCAAATTTTTTGAGAAAATGAATTGCCTTCATCAGAGTGATAACGGAAATGTGTGAAGCGTGTACTGATATGTCCTCAAAAAATCTACGCGTTTCATCCGTAATCTTACATTTAATATTCCGTTGCTTCATTGCTCGATAAAGATAAAATTACAGTACATTTTTTATTACTAGGTAATTGCATCCATCACAACTACATATTCGCTTTCAAAACCCTTTTTCAAATAGCGCAGCGCACTGATCCTAAAAATAGCTTAAAGATTCGGACAAACATTGCATTCTGTTTAACAGCTACGAGGATCATGCGAACCGATTATTATTATTTTTACTTAAAGTTACAATAATAACCCATGTAAACTAAGATCAACTGTGATCGGCTGTGAAAATTATCTGCTGAAAGTAAACTTGTAAGTTTGTTTGTCTGAATTTCGCCTTTGTCTTCGTTTTTATGACGTCACGGTAGCGCTTGCGCTATTGAGTCCAATTCTCTCAAGAAGCGATTGAAAATGTGCTGAAATATTAACTAATTATAATTGTTTCTTAAAACTAATTTTGTCAAATTAGTTTTTCTATATGTAGTCAGAGCCCACACTATAACAAAAGAATGTAAACTATGGCTCAATATTTTTCCAGCAATTCGCATCATACTATAAAAATTAAATTCCGGACGGAAACGAAGAGATTAAGCTATAATCTAGTTTTTCATTTACTATACTTAAGACCCGAGCTAATAAATATTAAGTGATAAGCTATTAAGATGATTGAATGTTTGTAAAAAGGGGTATTTTAGCTCTTTCGTTTTTACAGATCCATAGAAATTCAGCTGTCTCTGAGCTCTACCCATTGAAATTATTTGGTAGGATAATCGCCAAAATCGTAATGGCTGCCACTTACATCGACCAAGACTTCAAAACAAACATAACACTATGACATAAGTTTTGCTCCAATTAACTGTGAGTTAGTTGAATTAAGGACCTCGTTTTAATTAGTTTAAGGACACATTTATCAAAGATAATTCGAAACAGCTTGTTTTTTGATGAAACTTAGAGAGCCACAGATGTTTTTTGAACGAGAATGGCAATTCTTTATTGGATAAAACTACCTTCCCAAACTAATCATCGTGGGCAAGCTGAATACTTTTTTCGTATTGCGATCTGGAGTTGGAAAAAACCTCAGTGAAAAAATAGCATATTTAATCGGCTTAACAATTCAATTAAAGATTAAACAGATATAACTAGCTAAAAACTAGTGTGAGCTGCGTCGGTGTTTCTAATGAAACAGTAATGATGAAAAGGTAAATTATACACCGTGAAAAGATGAAAAAACTTACTGACGTTTCGGACGCTAGTCCTTCGACGAAGGACTAGCGTCCGAAACGTCAGTAAGTTTTTTCATCTTTTCACGGTGTATAATTTACCTTTTCATCATTAAAGATTAAACAATAAACAGAGAAAGAAAGAAGCTGTAGCTTTTTTTGGTTTAAGAGAGAATTCTTTTCGTATTCAAGCGGTGAGCGCCAAAAAATATTGTCTTGAAGAACGGCTGTTGTACAAGGCTAAAATCTTTTTACTCAGAAAGTTTAATTTGTTTGGAAGTAGAGATTACCGATGAAAGTCTAATCAAAGTGTTAACCCAAAGCAAAAATTTGAATCGAAAAAGAGGTTTAGGCCTTCATTTGCTTATTTCTCATACATTTTCTAATAAAAAAACTGACAAAGCTACATTCTAACATAAATGCAACAAAACATCTCTGTACAATTGAAAATACCGCTTCAATCAGGCATTTTATCATAGTACATCAGTTTCTAACTGTTTAAAAAAGGTTTTGAGTGTTAACCTAAAACGAAAATTGGGATCAAAACTCAAACGAAGGTCTAGTTTTGGCGCTTTTTGCCATCATTGCTCATGATTGAAAATTTTTCCTCTTAATTCGCTGTTTCAGTAATAATTTTGCAATGTTCCCAGTACGAGAATCATGAAATTCACTTTTGCGAACGCTTGTTTGTTCAATGGTATTCATTTGAAATGCTTCGTATATTACTGCTTTTTACCAAATGCATGTTTAACTTAATGTAATGTTCACTAAATGTGTACGTAAAAAAGATGTTAAGTTCTTTGGGCGCCTAGAGCTGTCTAGATCATAAACAGAAACCAATAATGGCGGTTAAGGCGAACATATGCACGTTGCGAATAAAGACAACTTAGTGATGGAGATAAGATAGTGCGATGAACACCACGAGAGTTAAAATAACAGATGTTTCTTTTTTCTTTGATCACAATGTGTATACTTGTACTCATGAAATAAGTCCGAAGAATCTTTTAAGAAATTTGAAAAGATTAACCCGGTAAAAAAGTATCTTCAAGAAGATGTCTTTGATTGTATTTGGAAGAATGGAATCGAAGTTATAGTTCAGTGTTTACCTGCAATTTTCTTCTTCTTCTTCTTTCACCGACTTCTGCAGAGATAAGCCATGCTTTTACAAATATAAAATATCTTAAGTGAATCAGTTTGCTTTCATAATTATCCAAATTATAAGCAGAAAAATAACTTTTTGGATCTTGTAATGTTTTTGTAACTATCTCAATCTTTCTTCGTTGCGATGCGAAAGTCTGTTGAATCTGAAAGTTAAAAATAATTTTTCATTGATACGTACGTTGCATAAGGTAGCTTATCTATTACATAATCAGATTTTTAATTAAACACAGAGCTGGTCTTTTTTAAAGATCTTCTTTTATGAAAAAATAAAGTTTTGGGACGTTATTTTATCATGTTCAATGCAGTACTGTAAAACGTTTCACGCTTGTTAATTGGCCATCATTTAGCGATGGCTGACAAAACGCTTTCCTCATTAAACTCTTTTAGACTGTTAGCAACTTGTCAAAACATGCTTTATAAGGCTTGTAAAAATTACCTTAGATTGTTTATGAGGACGGTTTTTCATTGAATAAAAAAGGAATTAGAGAAGACAAAACAACGACGCTATTTATCAATGGTGCATCAACAAAGACGACGTCGTAAAGCACGAAGCAAAACAATACCAAACTTCTTCTATACATAATATTTTATTGTAAAAGAAAAAGCTTTCATTTGAAATTTCATTGTTTTATATTCGCTTATGGTTTCTCTCAATTGCCTTGCGGGTGTATAATGTTCTTTGCACGTTCTACTTAAAAAACGTTTGAACTTGAAAAACAGTTGATGCAGTTGTGATTGAACTAGCTTGGACTGAGTTTTCACTGAGCGATTAGTAAAAGCCACGAATATAATTACACTTTGAAGACATCCTATAATCAAATACGACGAATTTCTCTTATACATCGATAGTTTTAGAACTGGTAAGATTTATTGACACAAACCATCTGTTATTCTAATTACTAACTCTTTCCTAACAGGGGATTGTTAACCAAATGATCTTAGACACTCGGCCCATTGTTATATCCGTCCCAAAGTGTTGCTAAATGGAAAACGGCATATTTAAAAATAATGGACAAACTTAATTCGTACAAAGCAATTGAGAAAGGGATAAATCTTGAACAAATAAATGGACATATTTGTGTTGAAGTTCGAGTGTTTAATTGAGGACTATTTACTCGATAGCTTTTGCTAATGGTGTGGAATAGCTGATGTCAAACGTTCAAGGTGCGAAAACAAGGCGTAGAAAATGATTGTAAAGCACATAATGTTGTCATTTTTTATAACTGCTTCATTAATTTTTTCATAATTGTTGAACGATTAATCATACGAATTTTTGGTATTTAAAAGAATGGATTAATTTAGTTGGCTTTTTTCTTTTCTTTTTTCTTTTAGCTTATTCTTTGGTTCGCCTCAGATGGTTGTAAAGCATATAATGTTGTCATTTTTTTATAACTGCTTCATTAATTTTCTCATAATTTTTGAACCATTAATCATACGAATTTTTGGTATGTAAAAGATTGGATCGCGACCATTTCCCCATAATTTAGTTGGCTTTTTTTCTTTTCTTTTTTCTTTTAGGTTTTTCTTTTGTTTGCCTCATCTTCCCTAATCCTTCTTTCTCCGCTTTCTCCATAAACTTTAGCTTGCTTTTTTCCTCCTTTCTTCTAGTTATTCTTTTATTTTCTTCTTCTTCTTGCCTTACCCTTCTCCCTCCCTCCCTCCCTCCCTCTCTCTCTCTTTCTCTCTCTCGTAAGGGAAAGAGACTTATACCAAATTCACCACACGATAACTATAAGCGAAAGTGGACATCGCAAAGTAATAAAAACTAGACCGTAAATCAAAGTTGAAAAAACAAAAGATTTGTGTAAAGTTCTGCGTCTTCTACGAAGACTAGAGCAAACGAAACATTAACTTTATCAAACCCTGCAACAATCTCTAGAATTTCGATGCAAAATTCTGAATTATTAAATTCATTTATTGAAAATTAAAATCCATCATTTAATCTTTTTAACCTTCTCTCGAAATCGAGCTTTGTCAGGTAATGAAATGATTGGCCATTTCAATAAATCTGAGTTGTGTGTCTCAACATCCTGTCCGCGTCGACTGAGTTTAGTCGGAGTTTTGTAATGGCCTTTTATAGGGTATTTTTAGTCAAATAGAAAACAAAATTACCCTAGCTGGAAAGAGCATGTTTAAATCAGTGAAACTGTGAAGTTTGAAGGAATTAAGTTCACAACTCGCAATAAGATATGGTTTTCGAAGAAAAAATCGAGTCAAGAATTGTCTTCAACAAATGTTCTCATGCTAAATTTCAATTTTTGAAAATTCATATCTTTTGCGATTTTCGAACTTACTTTCTCGAAAACTTCACAGCTTTACTGGAATTTTAACATACTCTTTCCAGCTTTGTTAATTATTCTTATTTTGGAGTTACACGATTAAATTAACTCTTATATTGGATTCATATGTTATAATTTCACTCTCAAACCAAACTTGTCCATCTACTTTGATTAGGGTACTTTAAAAAGTTTCACGGGTTGATGAGCAAAATGCCGTTAGTTTATTGTATTTGAGCACGACTATATTAAAACCAACATTACTTGATAAGACTATATTTAAGAAAGACCGTGTAACGGAAACAGTTAGTGTGCGCATGTGCGACTAATTTTTATGGTTCAAGAATATGCAATCATTCGACGAAAAAATCAAGATCATTTTGATCTTATTGTAGTTAAAACTTAATTATAGACAATTCGATAAACTGAATATTTTAAAGACTATTTTAAAAGACTCAGATTTCAGCAACGAGCTTTTTAAATTAAGCTTTCTTTGCAGCCTCGTTTTCTTTCGCTTTATTTATTTTTTGCATTAAAAAGTTTTTGTTTCTCGTTTTTTAAAAAAAATTTGAAGAAGAGAAGTAGGATATTGATTCCAAAATTCATTGCGAAATAATAAAAAAAGCCGTCGAATAATGCTTTCAAAATGAGTAAAAACTTGCTTGAAACTGGTAGAGCGAATATCAAGAACGAAAGCATTTACATTGTCACTGAAAAGTACTTGTATTCAATGTCCGGAATATGAAGGAATGCCCAAACGGCCTGAAAATACAAAACATGCATCAGTGTTCACACATTTCCTTCGTTTGAACAAAATATAAATATTTTCAGCATCGAAACACGTAATGAAAATTACAAAGCCCTCGAGCAACATTAAATCTTTTAAATCCACTTTGTTTATTTTTCGAGATTTAAAATTTCACGTGCATCATGGATTGGGAGGGAGGGATTTTTGCCAACATTATGGACGAATAGGTTGGAGAAGTAGTACGTGGTCATAAATAAGATATAATTGAATTTTCTCGAGGCGTAATTTAGATGGAAAAATGGGTGTTGACAACGCGAGAGATCAAAATCAAGCAGCGCGGGCTAGGTGGCGTCAGAATAATCGCACAAAGAGTAATGGATCAACATATACATCTAAGAACAGATCAGGATCATTTTATAAACATATAGGATATAGTACACGCAGCTGTCACCCTGAAATCCAACCCCGGAACGTTTTATTGGTTTAAAAAGAGTGTAAACCGACTCCCGCCATCTTTTCCCCGCCTTTTAGACTCTAAGATTTCAGGAAGCCCTTAAAGTGTTCGTCGACTTTGATTTTGTACAAAAGAAAAGCTTTTAAGAGTAAAAAAGCCTTAAAACAGAACGCTTTAATTCTAAAAACACTCTGTTTAATCCTAAATAATTACATATAGGTGTCTGATTTGACAAAAGTCTTTTTTCATCCGAACAACGAGCGAATGACAAGGAAACTAAAGCCACACAATGCACAGTTTAAATGTACAAGCCCGACGAGACATTTTATACCCTTTTTAATCAAACACAATCCTGAAAAATGTAAATGAAAAAAAGAGGCATCTATCGCTGAAATATTTCGATAAATAGAAGCAAAACTTAATCAGTGAATTTGGTTTGCGACCTAAAGCTGGTCTTCAGCTCTCGTTGTTTTGAAAGCCGAACAGGCGTAAATGTTTTTATCTGCAAGTCATATTTTATTTTTCCCTCGTATTTTATTGAAATTAATGTCAACTTCTATTACTATAGGGTTACGAAAAAAATCGTATGGCTTTTAAGAAAATTACAAATACAATTGAATTCACAGTTTCGTAGTTAAAACGTCTTCTACGTGCATGTTTTCTCTGCATTTCTGCCTTAAATTAAAGTTTGATCAGAAAGCATTGGAAAAAATAGTGATTTGAACAGAAAACATTGACTTACTTCACCCGAATATAACTTCATTTTTGCTTATCTGTGAAAAAATCAATTTAGTGACATGTAATATATTTTCGGAAGAAAGACCCCAAGGAAAAAACTACAACTTTTGATTCAAATAATTGACGAGCATTTGCATAACAACACCAAATGCACCAAGATCTAGATCTAGTAAGGACATCAATTCAATCTTTTTTACAATCAAATACAACGCATGGAAAAAAAGAAATGTAGTGATTTTGACTGATAACGGGAAAATCGAGCAAAGCAAGCTAAAGCCCCGTTTACACTAGCGATTTTTGCTGCGATTTTGTCCATAATAAATAATGGTAAAGAATTTACTCATAAAGTTTTTTTCAGGATACCAAGATTTTCCTAGACGAATGTCTCTTTTGAAGGATAAAACAAAAGATTCAGTCATATTTCCGAAAATTGCCATAAAAATCGCAGCAAAAATCGCCAGTGTAAACGGGGCTTAAGCTTCCCTT
Organism: Actinia tenebrosa; assembly: GCF_029948245.1. NCBI lineage: Eukaryota > Metazoa > Cnidaria > Anthozoa > Actiniaria > Actiniidae > Actinia > Actinia tenebrosa. Next base: position 5,313,689 of record NW_028292570.1, read on the forward strand.
CGAAACAAATAGCTTCGGTGTTTAATGAAGTTAAGAAGCCGTTCCCTTTCCACGCGCGCGCGTCTTTCATAATTATGTAAAGTTGGTTTTTAATCAAAGTTGGAAGTCATTTCTTACGATCTCGATTCTCTAAATGTAATTAATTAATTCTCCAAAAGTGATGATAAGTAGACCAAGGATCCATATGCCATAGCAAATAGTCCACGGGGGTCAATCAGGTAAGTAGCTATCCATCCACAGGTATAAAAAGAGCTAGAAAATTGAAAGCCCCAAAACAGCTGCTATAGGTTTTGGGATATATATGTCATAATAAGAAATCAATCCATGATTCCTGTTGAGATATGGTAGGAAGCTCTTTCAGTTTACGTTTTTAGGCGACAGATGTGAAAGTGCTTCGAAGATATTCGTTACATACAGCAAACAAGCCTTTTTTAAAGATTAGGTAAGGTTTTATAAAGCCTGGAGAATTTATCCTTGATGAGTTTGAAGTTCTTATTCGCTGAGGTGAACGCCCTCCAAACACAAGTACGCTCGTGGTTGTCATCAAAAGATGCCCTGACGAGTCTCAGTTACAAAATGAGGTAGGATCCATTACTTTATTTCGATAAAGCGCGAATCGATCCATGACTTAAGAAATTAATTTAGGTTTCGCTTTCAAAGCGAAAATCCTCGATATTCCAAGCATTTTGTAAGATTAACATCGAACAAAGAAATTTTGAGTCGTTTTAGAACACGAAGGTCGGATCTACAAAGGAAAGGATTAGTTCGAGAATAGCAATCTTTTTTATTTAAAGGCAAAGATTGTTTTCGCATACATTTTTTCACGAGTCGCAAACTACGTACAAAAGGTACGTACAAAAATTGCGAGTTTATGATTTTGAAAATCGCTAGCCATATTATACCGTTTCTCTGACAGAACAAGATTCGAGCGAGGTAAAAAACCGTCTTTCTAGACTCAAGACTAGTATTTATCTAATACTTCAAGCTGTTTATTGTGTATGTTTTATTTAAATTCGAAAATGAATCAAAACAGCTCTCTTAAAAGCGAAAAACAGTTTCAACCTTCTCGTTTTACCCCGTCCGTCTAGCCGTTTATATTTAAATAGAATATCTTACATACTTCTTGTATTTGCTCTTATACTAAATATTAATTTCAAAAGAGAATTTCGAGTTCTTTTTATGAAAAGGCTACGAAAATTTTAAATAAAGTTACCTCGATAAAGAAATGTATATGCTCAACGAATTTGAACAAGACGGGCGTTAGAACAACAAGAATACCGGCATTACATTAAAAAAGCATACCTCGTGTCTTCAAATTGTTCTGGAATTTCGTTTTGCGTGCTTTTACTTGGTCGTTACATTGACTTTAATTATATTTCTTTATTCGTTAGCCGTTTATCCTCCGTTTTTCTCCTACAAAATATCCACAATATTTTTACTTTTTCACAAAAGGGTTATCTACCGTTCATATGGAGGTCTAAAATCCTTTAAAGGACATAAAAAATAAAAAATAAAAAAAATAAAAAAACGGTATAGAATAGAATATTATTTCAGATGGCCTTTGTTTGAAATTGTAATGTTAAAAAAATACTGAGCGAGTAAGCCGTTTATTCCTTTGAAGACCCTGAACACATTTCGTACATTTTTGAAAAAAGTCACCTTTTGTTTTAAAATCAATTCATTCATATTCTTTACTTTTGAACTTGGTACATTTTTAGTGGTTTCTTGGGTATGGAAAGCCATTCAAAAGCTGCTAGTTCCATTCATTCCACAATATCTGCTATGAGCATTTTAATGGCTTCTATTTGTATGTGGTTGAATGAGAAGCCATTGAAAAGCTGTTAGTTTTAACACCCAACCAGTGTACTTGACATAACGAGGCAGTTCCAAATCAATTACTTGTCAAAACCCTCCAAACTCACCCAATAATGCTATCCGATATTCATATTAATGTCAATTTTAAGGAATTTATAATTGCACTGGTTGCGATATATTCAAAGGTGATTTATTTAAGCTCATTCTGCGATCATGAGGAGTTCTCCTAAGCGCGTGGCAACTCGAGCTAGCAGCCAGTCAAACAGGTAAATAATTATTTCTTACTTAGATAAATTGATTTCGTGTTTAAATCAAAAATTAGAAGTACAAAAATTTTACCATTTTAAAAATAAAAACACGAACTTGGTTTTCTGTTCAAACTTTTACGGTTAATTTTGGTGATGTCGTTCCAAAATCAATTTCGTAAATTTGTCCTTTCTTTAGCTAGCTAGCTGAGGATGCCATTAATAATTCTTCTAAAACCAAGCGAAAAATTATGAATAAGTTATGAAGAATATATCAAGTGCGGATAGCTGAAAGATTCTATCTATATCTTGCTTCTTTAGGGATTTTGTACACTGATTGAGAACCACAAAGTCTGCGTTTCTTAGTTAAACTGAATCAGAATTAAGCGACAAAAATATATATAAAAAACGGCCATGCCATCAAACTGTTTGTCATGTGCCTTTATTACATGCAATTTTATGTGACATTTATATCTTCGACTCTTTATTAAGGTTAGCTTGCTTTCATATTCACTAATGAAAATAATTCTTATGATGATCTTAATCTATTATCAAATGCAAATACTTTTTTTTTTTACTTTTTTCTTACTTTTTCTTACTTTAGAAAAAAAAAAAAAAAAAAAAAAAAAAAAAAAAAAAAAAAAAAAAAGGAAAAAAAAATTAAAAAGAAAAGAAATAAAATAAAAAAAACTTATTATAAATTGGCATAAATTACCTCCTAGCATTAAAGCTAAGCTCAGCTTCTTGTCCGCACATTTTCAAAGGAATCCATTAGTATTTGACACCTTCCTGTATAAGGAAGCTTCCGTGGTGTTTCTCCCATGCTGCTTCATTATTTCCCATGATAAATGGGCAGGATCAGATCCAATTATCCCAATAATACTCACTCTAGTTTTATCAAACTCGGTTGGATATCGTAGACATCATGCGTCTACTCTTCTCTTTTTAGCGTCATTGTTATATCATTGATGTCTTTTCTTCACTTGTTTTTCATTTACAGCTCATTAATTCAAGTTTTTGGCCACCTTTCAGCCCTTCTTTACAAAATTGTTCTCTTTTCTCGAGCCGGGCTGTACAAAAAACTTGTTTTTGATGAATTAATGGCTAAAAGTTGTTATAATAGCTGACATATATCGGAAGAAGATTGAAATGAATTCATTATAATTTTCACATGAGTAAACCCTAGTCAGTTCCTTTTAATACGGACACAGAACGAACAGAGCCAATGTTAGGCCCCGTCCACACTATGCCGGATAAATTTGAATCCGAATTTTTATTTATTCGGTTAGGCCTACCGTCCACACTAGTTCGGGCGAATCCGGAACAATTCTTCACTGAAAACGAATTTTCGAAATGGAACCGAATAAATAAAAATTCGGATTCAAATCATCCGGCATAGTTTGGAAGGGTCCTTAGTTTTTGAGAGTTTTCTATATGAGAGGTCAGCTAATAAATTATTGATGATAATAATAAATATAGAGTGTTCGTTATAATATGGGGGTGTCCGTACAGGTCTGTTTATTTATAACCTTGGAATATCTGTCATAGAGGGGTTACGTGGGCTTTCGTAGTGTCGTATTTGAGCAAGAAAGAACATACGTTGTCCGTTTTATCTGCTTATGAGTTGATAAGTAAGTAAGAACAAAATATAAAGTGTCCGTAATACAGAGATTTTTTTTAAGTTGAAAGGTCGGTTTCCGGTTTATAGAGGTCTATTCAATTCAGTAAGCGAGTATGGTGACAGACAGAGACAAAGAAAGTATCTGAAATGCAGCGATGTCCAGGTTTGTTAATCATATAGTCCAGTCATCCTGTGGTTTAGGTTGGAACAAATTGCAACAGAATTTTTCTCAATGCTGTTTGACCCGTTAGGGTAAGTTAATCAACATACTAAAAGTCCCAAAAAATCCCTTCGGTGGAACATTCCTAAAAACGGCTTTTCATATTATCAAGAATTACACAGGAAGCCCAATAATGGGAAAATATCAATTTCCCAAACAAATATATGTAAACTTGTTTCTTTCTCTAATTTTACATTGTGCTGAGGCACGTATATCAAAATTAAGTATAATCTTGTCAATATTCAAACAAAAAAGATAATAACTGGACAGTTTTTTTCAATATATAAAAATGTAAATACCACAGGAAGCCCACACTTTGTAAATTTATTATAAGATAATTAAATGGGTCCTAAAAATAAGTATTTTGATAGTAATGAATCACTTCTATACTTATCTATCTCTTATAAGTGCTTTTTTCATCTATTGAGAAGCCAGGATTTAAGAAATTTGAAAACAAACACCTGAATTTGTTTCCAGACCTCTCTTCGGAAAAGGTAAGTGATGCTTTAGAAATTCAATGAAAGGCCAGCACACTGCCATGCCATGGATGCAATATATGGATATGATCGATATCCTCACAAAATTCCAAAAGGCTAAAACAAAAGGCAATTGGGACCTTCACATACAATCCGTTCATGAAATGCTGCCCTATTTTGCTGCCTTGGGACACAATATTGCAAATGATGGCTGACCTTGAAGATAAGAACCCTGAAGTGTGTAAGAGTTTCCAGGAGGGTCTACATGTCGTGCGCAGAAGTGGATAGATATTGGGCGGGACTGTCTACTGACCTGACCATTGAGCAAGTACTTATGAGAAGTATAAAAACAAGTGGCGGTCTTACCAGGGGGCGTGGAATGACAGGAGTGCAGCGATTGATATGGGTGATGTCCATGCCTATGTGTGCAGCAGTTAACAACGCTATGCAGAGTCTAACAGGAGTCGACTATTACACTAGTGAGCAGCATATAGACACATCAATAGCTAGACAACAGCGCGACTTTAAAGATACAATGGAATTAGTTGCCTATCTTCACTCAAGAAACCCGTTCTGTGCAGATCCTTCACTACGAAGTATTTCGACAGGCGTAGTTGCAAAAGAAAAGATCAACGCAGATAAAGCCAAACAAGTAGGAGAAAGTATACTTGTTTCAATGAAGAGTAAGCTTGTACATGAACACAATTTCAAAAAGAAAGTACAAGCTGTAACGCTTGCCGCCAAGACCACCATCAATGTGAAAGGGATGACTGTTCAAATAGATTCCCAGCTCCTGTTCCAAAGGTTCGTTCACGTTTCCACTCGCGGAAGGTATGACATTCCAAAAGAACTGTTCCAGTTTGAAATGTTACCCTCCAGCACTATTTGATGCTTCTCTCCTGCCACCACAGGCAAACAAACTTGCCTATAGCCAACGCTATCTGGGAGGAAGTGAAAGATAATTTTGCGTCTGAGCTTCCAAAGCAAGAATATGCGTTTGTGCTGGATGGCGGTGCCCTACTTCACAGAGTTTCATGGCCTCGTCGTGGTCTGACGTACGATGAAATATGTGACTTATACATCCAGTATATAAGTTTTAGGTATCCCGGCAATGTCATAACTGTTTTCGATGGTTATGAAGATGGCCCTAGTATAAAGGAATGTACCCAAATGAGACGTGCAGGACAATATGAGGAGACAGTGAGATTTCAACCAGACATAGAGATGAAAGGCAAAAAGGAGCATTTTTTGTCAAATGCCTCCAACAAACAACGGTTTATCCTGCTAAGCGCAAAACTTCAATCAGCTGCAACTACCACAGTTCATGATCCTGGTGACGCTGATCTTCGTATTGTGCTCACTGCCATTGATATGAGTCAATTGTTTCCAACTATTCTAGTCGGTGATGACACAGACTTGCTGATTCTTTTGTTGTACCACGTAAACAGTACAAGCGTACACGACATTTTTTCAAGCCAGAGCCAAAACTAAGATCTACGAAAAGAAAAATGTGGGACATCAAGAAAACAAAGTTGACTTTGGGGCCCCGTAATACTTGGGTGCGATACCACTTCTCGACTTCACGGAATTAAAGAAGTTTAAAATAGATGAGAGTTTCCATCAGCAGGCAAAAGTTTTCGGATGTCAGGCAACCACAAAGAACGATCTGATTGCTGCTGGAGAAAAAGCGATTTTATCTATGTACAACAACATAAACGATAAAACGCTTGATGAGCTTCGATATACAATTTTTTGTAAAAAGGTTTCTACTGGATCTTCATTTGTTCAGCCAGAAAACTTATCACCAACATCTGGAGCAGCTGCATACCAAAGCATGAGAGTGTTCTACTTCCAACAATGGAAAATGAACAACACATTAACACCTTCCAATTGTGGTTGGCAGATTGTGGATGGCAAACTGCTTCCTATCAAAACAGATCGTCCAGCAGCTCACAACGCACTTCTTGAGATAATCAGATGCAATCCCAAGTCAAACTGCAACAATAATTGATGTACTTGTAAAAAGTATAACTTGGATTGTTCTTCTGCATGCGGTACCTGTCAGAGTCACATCAGTTGGATTATAGGTGGTGAATGCATTCAGTACTGTTTGCAAAGATGATTTAATAATGATAGGGGTTTTTCAAATGATATATTGTTAAATTTCTATGTTTTATAACAAAATAATAAATTTACAAAGTGTGGGCTTCCTGTGGTATTTACATTTTTATATATTGAAAAAAACTGTCCAGTTATTATCTTTTTTGTTTGAATATTGACAAGATTATACTTAATTTTGATATACGTGCCTCAGCACAATGTAAAATTAGAGAAAGAAACAAGTTTACATATATTTGTTTGGGAAATTGATATTTTCCCATTATTGGGCTTCCTGTGTAATTCTTGATAATATGAAAAGCCGTTTTTAGGAATGTTCCACCGAAGGGATTTTTTGGGACTTTTAGTATGTTGATTAACTTACCCTAACGGGTCAAACAGCATTGAGAAAAATTCTGTTGCAATTTGTTCCAGCCCCACCCCCCAAAATTTCATAGGATGACTGGACTAATACTCGAGTAAGCCAGACAGACAAAGGAAGTATCTGTAATGTGGCGATGTCCGGTTTATAGAGGTCTGTTTACAATCTAGTACGGACAAAGAAAAAGGAATTGCTCGTAAATGGTGTCCGTATTTAATGGATAATCGGCACTTATAGGAGAGTAAATAACTTGTTACGCGCATATAAACTGGTCATATTTTTTGGGACTGGATATTAAGCGCTTAAGCTGTCGTAATCCGGCCAACAGTGGCTGGTCGTTCAAATCAAACTGAGCCTTACGACCAACAGGTCGCTCAATCTGATCATGTATCTCCAAAACTCGCATAGGACAGAAGAACAAAAAAAGCATGTTAAGATTAGTATAAAACTGTGAAGTTTGAAGTAAGTTAAACAATTGTGAAGATATCATAAATTTTGATAAATGATTATTTTTTTAGTATGACAAAGATTTTCTTACGATGAAACTCACCGCACAATTCAAAAATACTATGTCTTTAGGATGCGAGTTTTGACTTTCTTTCCTTCAAACTTTACATTTTTAAATTTCAACATCCTCTTTCTACGATGGTAATTTTTTCTGCTTTATTAATTTAGAAATTTCTGATAAAAGCTCGTTCTCACCAATATAAATAAAAGCAGATTCGGCCACTCCAGGTCACCACAATATAACACTATTTATTCCATACACTTGAGCGAGTGCCTACTTTCCAATGAATTTTGAAGTACTTCTCCAAATCAAATTATAGGTGTCAAATATATTCTGTTAAGACAAATATAACCTTTGTAAAAGGTGTTTCGTTATGAAGACATGAGCTTTATATCAACAAACACATTGCATATGTATTCTGGATCGTAAAAACAAATTAAAAATAAAAAAATTACACAAGTAAATATATTATATTTAATTTTTGAATCAGTCCTTTGCGCCTTTTACATAAATTTTGTGCTACCGAATTTGTGTTAAGTTACTGTATTTATATTCCTAAAACAATTTCATGGTCGTAAGAGAAGTTATTGAAATAACATACAATTTTTAAATCGAAGGAAAAGAAAAATAAAGAAATCGAAATTTCAAAAAATATTTTTCCAAACAAAATATTTGTGAGAGAAAAGGCGTATTAAAGTGAAAAACATAGATTTTTAATATGTTATCGACAAAATGACCAGCCATTGTTTGTTTTGTTGAACGAGTAGAAGCTCGAGAGACAGAAAATAACGGATATTTAGGGAGCTTGCATTCAATCTAACTGTTCATATTCTAGTCAAAAGAATCCTGTCGGGGTATCCTAGTTTAATCAAACTAAGAGAAAGCTTGTTATCAGTTATGACATTCAACTTCCAACATGTGTCTATTAATATTAGACCTCTAAACTATCTTCTAAATTATCTTGGATGAAAGGGAATAATACCTGACAAAAGAAATCATATTTTTTTCTCAATGGAATTTTCGCCTTTACGACGCAAGTGAATCGGTTTTCAAAACTTTGGCTATACATTGTAGTTTTCTTGAAGTAATTCCTTCAATCTCATATTTCCGTTTTTATTATATAGTTACAATTAAACTAGCTAAGTTTTCTTGTTTAAGAAATTCTAATTGATACAAAGGCGAGAAGAAAAAAAGGAAAATAGTGTAATCGTGTTTCTGCAATACAAGAGGAAAAAGGCAGACTAAAGAAGAAAACGGAGAAGAACAAGAAGAATGGAGGATAAATAAGGCAAATTAAAAGTATTAATATATGAGTTAAATAACTCTGGTATTAAACTATTGTCGTGTTCCTTTGAATTCATGTCATCACCAACGCTCACTGCAGAAAGGTTTCAGATTTCTCTAAGTGGACTTCGCATCGAATGATAATGATAACACACTGGTTTTATCGTACATAACAAATACTAGTAAATTCAGTGAAACACAAACTTTTGTAAGTATATCAATATGATCTTGAAACAAGACGAGGTTAGCTAGAGTTACAGGTGATTAAACTAAGACTTAGAGTCACTGAGGAAGTTTAATATGCGATCGATGAAAGTTTAATAACCCCACAGCGTTATGATTGACAGAAGTGGTAATTGAAAATACTGTCAGTCCCAAATTGATATACTAAAAAGCTGCATTTTGTCTTAAAGAAAAAAGTAAAAAGGCGAAAAAAATAAAAAATAAAATAAAACAAAATAAAAAATGAAATAAAATAAAATAGAATAGAATAAAATAAATAAATAGAAAAAAAAAAAAAGAAAGTTAGGGGACGGAACTAAAAACCCAAGCTAGCTGCTAATTGTAATTGAAATATTCAAATATATAAGTTGCTTATAATCTTAGAAATAATCACCGAATCCTATGATAAATTATCAATTACAAGATGACATGTTCGTTATCAAACTATCTTTTGCCGTAACTAAAAATCATTCGAATCAGAGATTTCATATACTAAAGAGATCGTTTGAAATGATAATTTGGGCTTCTTTTGTGAGTCTCCCTCAAAGATAGCAACAGTAGAAGACTCATATTTAAAAGTGGTTATAAATGTGCAACTCATAAAAGAACGTAACTGATTCTGGAACAACACTACTTCAATGTACAAAGAGAAAAGGTTAGAATTCGTGCCTAAAAAACTTATAGTTTTATAGTTTTATTCAGTGTTTAAAGCAAGTCAGTTTTTTAACAAATTTTTGTTTTTGTGGTAAAAGTAAATCTCAAATCGGTTTTAAGAAGAAAAAGAAGAGGAAAAAGGCAAGTATAGTATGTCATAGAATTAACAGGCAATTAGGGAAGTAGAATGAAGAAGAAGAAAAATCAAAGATATCAAAAGCCGAAAAGAAAAAGGAAAGGAAAGAAGGAAATGATCCACAAGCTGACCCATTGAGCTACACCGCTTCTACGCAGGCTTCATGCAAAGCTTTCGAAGGTTAAAAAATCCTTGGTCGATTTTTTAGCCCGCGGAAGTTGTGCAAAATGGCCACGAATACTGTGTTAGGACCGAGCCAGATGATCTTCAGAGCCGACTAGAAGACTGGCAATAAATGGCAATAAATTCATGGCCCATGATACATTGAAGGTAAAAAAATGTTTTCTCATTCAGCGTGGTGTCTTACATTCACAGCTACCTCTCCTTCCCCAATATTAAATATAACAAAAAGGGCTCCTCTTCAATTCGAGGGGTATTGAGTTTAATTTGAAATTTTCAGCAAAAATAGTCAAGTCAGTGCTAGAGAGATCGAAAGGGAACATTAGAGCAACATGGTCAGTTATTAATGAAATTTTGAATAAGAAAAAGACTTGCTCATCAAGCATTGATAACCTTTTATACAACGACAAACGTATTACTAAAAAATCTGATATAGTTAGCATCTTGAACAAATTGTCTCTCCCTTCAATACTTCAATCTCGAGTTCGGCTCAGTTGCTCAGATAGCCTTGATTTTGTTTAGTGTGCCGAGAACTATTGATGTTCCAGCGACGCGGGTCCGTGTCAAAGTGTTTGAATTATTGAAGTTGTGCATTCTCTACTTAACCGTTGGTATTTTTGAATATTTAGGCACTGATACGAGGCCGTTCTTAGTAATTAAGGAATACAGCGGTAATACTGAGACCCTTCTCAAAACTATCGTGGATGCGAAAATCACACTTTTGCCGATGGAATTTGTGGTATATCTTTTGTATTTTCATGTTAGCGTCGCATTCAAGACAATTCTAAGAAGGATCCATTTGAAACTCGAAAAAACTCAAACCCCCAACGAATTTCGGAGGCAATACATTTGGGTTCCCTGTGGTATAACTACTACAGGTACTCCATTTATAGTAAAAGTTAAAAAAAAAAAAATGATAAATCGGAGAAAAAAAGTTTTTGAAATTTATGTAATACGAGAAAAGAAAAATTGCTCTATAATATATGCCAACACAATAATCAGTCAAAAACGTCGGTATAGCAATACATTTTTTCTAACTCAAAGTGGGCTTCCTGTGGAAAAAATTGGCGGGAAAATCCTCCCCCGCGTTTGTCTTATTTTCGGCGGGAAATCCTTCGTTATATTTTAGTTGACATCTTTCATCTTCCTCGCTGAACTTCGTATTATCTTTACTCTCATTTTACCATAAATATTCGTCTTTAGGTAAGTAGTTATAACGGAAAAAGTTTCTTGCTTAAATGGTGAATCTTTGGAGACCTACTTTTTTGAAAAAAATTCTTCAAAACCTTGAGCTTTTTGTAATTTTTGCCTTAATTTTTTGCTCCGGCCTAAATTCAAGTTGAGCTTATTTTCAAAATTTCAAGGAACTCTCTTTTTTTAAATTTTTTATAACAAATTATTCATTGCACTTCAAATTTAGGGAAACATATTTGTAGACAAGTTTTATTAAGTCTTCATTGTTATTTATTACGACAAATTTGAGATACTAAATATTCTAGTTTCGATTGAACTTTATAATTTCACTTTGTTGTGCTTCGTTTTTTTTTTGGCCGTTTTTCTTATTCTTTTTCTGAAATCTTCCTTTTTTTGGTTCTTCTTGTGTAAGCATTTATCTCTTAAACTACTGGATACAGGATTTTTTTGTCTATTTGGTTTATAAGCTCAACTATTTCAACAATCATTTGACACTTTAGCTTTACCACAGAATGTAAGCTTATTTCCTAGTATTCCGTCAACTTTTTTTTCTTGTTTTATTTTCCTTGACTTTTTTTATATTCCTTCCTTTATCAACCCCTTTCTTTGGCTATATCGTCCACAAGTGTTTTTATTTTTATTCTTTTTATAGCATACAGACTTCATATGACCGTAAATTTTATGTGGTTATAGCTAACTTTCGAGATTTTTGTTTTGTTGTGAGTTATATATATATTTTCTTTTTTATCACCTTCATTTGTAGTAAAAATGCCAATACATGCGAAGAAAATCAAACCAGCTGGTAAAGCGGCTTTGAATAAACTAGCAAATGAATTTGCTGACTTTGAAAACGAAACCGAAGACCAACAAGGGTTAAAAGGTTAGTTATTCAATCATTATCGTTATGGTTCCTGAGCAGGACTGAACTGAGTGGAGTGCAATTTGGACCAAAATCATACGAGTGATTACCAAAAATGCACGACCGCGTAGCGAGTGCAATTGCTAATCACAAGTATGATTCTGGTCCAAAATTGCACGACTCGAAGTTCAATTGTCACTTATAATCATATCCTTTTTGTAATCATACACAAGAAAAAGACACAATAAAGAGTACAGAATAATCAATTTAATGTAGAAAAAGAAGTGAATCAATCCGGTTTTTCCTGGTATAAAATAAACGATTTATCAGCAAATCATTAAATATTCATAAATAATGCTAATCATTCTCTTCTCTGATTCTCTCATTGACTCCGACGAAGGACTAACGTCCGAAACGTCAGTCTACTATCTTTCGCACCTACGGTGATAAAATTATCTACTACAACACATTTGATTCTTCTCTGATTGGCTGAATATAATAATTCTGTTCTGTGATTGGTTCTTTCAAAAGGATGCGATTAAGAGCTCTACTCCTAAGGATGCGATTTGGGTATTAATCGCACTCCTTTGAACTAATCAGATTACAGGATTTGGTAGTGATTACAAAAAGGATATGATTAAAGCGAAATTCAATTTCGAGAAAATGAAATTTTAAAATTACACTTGTAATAAAACTAATGAAAATGTAATGATAAAGCTGTAGCTAGCTGTCAAACAATACGAGGAAAGTATTTTAGATGGATCCTTTTTTTCAGGTTTAGAATTAAAATTTTTCACAATTTGCACCGGAGAAAGAATAGCAAAAACATTGCAACTTACCATTCCTTTTCATTCTTTCGTACCTACCTTATATCTATACACAGGTATTTTTAAAAGTGTTCAGTGAAGGTTTTGCTACATGTTACATTGCTGAATTTGGGCGATGTAATTAGAATCAGCAACAGAAGTTACAGCAATTAACAATTTTCCTAAACTTTGCCGGCACTTTTTTTTGGAATAATTTCTTTTGTGCTGACATTATTTACACACGAATGTAATACATTAACAACTTAGTATGCAACATGAAACATGCAATATGCAACATGCAATATGCTACGGCAAAACCTTCTCCAACCATTTTTAAAAATAGCTGTATACCAACCTCGTTGTAAAAGAGACAAAAATGTTTTCATATAGGATTTTCCATTCTTGTTATGTCAGAAATTGCTAATATGCAGCTCCAATGTCATCGCTAATTAATTAATTATTTATTAATTTTATTCTTGCATTAGGTCTTGCATTATCAACCGAGGAGCTGCCTAAGAAAGCTAGAAAAAGAACAATAATAGAACAAACACCCGATGATATCAGCTACTCAGATCTAGAAGAAGATGAACCAGAAAATGGGTAAAATGTTTTACATATAACCTAAGTATATATTATCAGGGGAAAATGACTAGTAATTTTCCCCTGCTATCATGCTAATTCCACTCACGAACGAAATATATTGATACATTTATTATTATCATATAATTGGCTAAGAGGCGAGATATTAACCGGCTGGCAATACCAGCCGATCTGACCGGGTTCCCATAAAAGAGATATGTGTCAACCATTTTTTGTTATCATTTTCCAAGCAGGGACTGAGTGCAACAAGCAGTTGTCAAAATAAACGACAGAAATGACAAGAGCACCTCGGCATTACTAGGGAGGCGAGTTTTTGACTATAGGAGAAATGAATAAAAAAAAAAAGAATTAAATATAACATCGAATATTTTATAAGGATTTGTATTTTCCTATTCTTCTTATATTTAAGACCATTTCTCCGGCTTCGCTTGTTATTAGCTGAAACACCATGGCAACCTCTCCATGCTAATGTCGAGGTGTTCTTTCAAATTCTGTTGTTCATCTTGAAACGGCTGTTCGTTCTAAGAAGATAGGGTCACGTTACCTGCTACAGCAATTCGTTTAGCGAAATTTCTGGCTCATTTGTTATTTCGCATCCACGACTAATTAATGATATTAAATGTGCAATTTCAGCAGTGAAATAGAGTTTTCATCCCTATTGAAAGGCTTTGGAAGTAAGTAATATGATATATGCATAGCGCCTACGATAGGCATATCGAAAAAAAAAATCATACTTCAGCTACCTCACGAATCTGATTTTCAAGTTAAACAAAGGTACAAGTAGTGGGAAACTCTATCAAATATCAAAAAAATAAAATAAAAAAAGTAAAAAATAAAATTAAAAAAAAAAAAAGAAAGAGGGGGGAGGCCTTCCTTCCGAGGCGGTGTCTAAGCTGCACACAATTGATGAGCCGTGCACGTTCCTGTCGGCGTTCTGTTTGCTGTTAATGAGGACGAAGAAGTTTACCTGTTATTGTAATGGCAATATTTTTTAGAGAAAATGTCAGAGGGTTTAATCTTTAGTGATGTGTCATGCATACATACTTGTGTTGGATGCCGGGCTATATAAACTACTCTAAAAGCCCATTAGTAAAAGCAATGAAGCAAATCCAGGCTGAGAAAAGTACAGAGTAAATACACATTGACGTGGGTATAACCACACATCGATGTGGACATAATGTTTGTATTAAAGAATAGGCTGCAGACTTGGCTGTGATCCATCATATTATCGAGCGCGTTTTGGCAGTTTCATAGACAACATTGCCTTTTATTGATAATGTGTATCCATACTAATAATAACCTATTCAGATGACATCAAGACCACTTTGAATGCCAAACGTAAGCGGATCCAGAGCTTTACCCAAGGGTCACTAAAGGCTAGCAATAAAAAGTTTGACGAGATATGGAACAAGCAACAAAAGGAAAGGTAAGATGTTATTAATACATGGTATTATGAATGGACTACTTCGACGATACAGTTACTATCATGGATCACAAGGCATTATGGGGCGTCCAGAGGCCCCGGACACCATATAATGAATTGAGATCCAAGATGGCTGCCTTGTCGTCGAAGTAGGCGGAATTTTAAGGTCCTACGCTTCGAATCTCAATTCCATCTTTTTCGAGCTATTAGACAGTGGTAAGGTTTTTACCATACAGTAGTCACTGATGTAGAAAAACTACGAAAATATAAAAGAATATAGACTATTGACTTACTACGAGTGAGTTTTGCTGCCTTTTGACCAAAATGCAATCTTATACCAATAAACAAAGGAGTATCCACAAAATGTGCATAATGTAATCTTAAAGAATTGTTACGCTTGAAGATAAACTTTATTTGAACTCGAATTTTCAATTGCAACAACAACATGCTAATATTGATCTCCCAATAAACAAGGTGTAAATTCGTTTTCCCTACAATATGTTTTGTAATTTTTATATCTTAAATGCATTTAACCTTATCGTTACATTTATTGGTTTTCTGAAATGAGGAATATTTTTATAATCAGAGCCTAGCCACCATTTGATCGACAGTGGTTGGGTTTTAAAGAAAAAGCAAAACGCATTATCCAATCCTGCCCATTTTTACGAAGGCAAGAACTGTTCTGATAATTAAAGCCGTACCATCGGTACTGATCTCTGCCGCGCTGCTCGATCATGGCTGGGTAATTCTATTCTACTATTCATTTTTTTAGAGAACAGCATGAAGATTTCAGTAGGCAAGTCATGACTGTTCTGAACCAGTGGGAAATTGATCTTCAGAAAACAAGAGAAGCAATGGAAAAGCTTGAGGTAAGCATTTAAACATGTTATTCCTTAGTCCTCTCACAAGTAATTAGCAAGACAGATACATTAAAGCATATTTGTTAAATTAAAAAGAAAAAAACAAATAGAAAAAAAAAAAAAAAGGAAATTTAGTCTTGGGTGTAACAAAAAAACAAAACAAAACAAAAAACAAACAACAAACAAACAAACAAACACCAAAAAAAAAACGAAAGCAAAAACAAACAAACAAACAAACAAAAAAGGAACAAATCAAAAAACAAAAGCAAAAAAACAAAACAAAACAAAACAAAACAAAACAACAACAAAACAACAACAAAACAACAACAAAACAACAACAACAACAACAAAAAACAAAAAAAAAAAAAAAACAAAAAAAAGCAACAAAAACAAAAACAAAAAAAAAAAACAAAAAAAAAAAAAAAAAAAAAAAAAAAGCATTTCAAGGGTCAATTTGTATACAAGGAAAACGGAAAAGGAGGTAAAAAAAAGAGATGGGTTCGACTATCTCGATATGGCTATCGACCGCCACCTATTCACAGATGCTATCCCACTACTGTCGAACGCGGGAGCTTTTGCCTGCTGTGTTTCCACCCTGGGCCAGTACGCTCCTCTTTAACTAACCTGGTGACTCAAGACTCATCTCAAACCACCATATTGACGCCCGACTTAGCATGGACACCCGATCGACATAGGACGACAACCAATAGGAATCCATATCTCAAGCCATTCACCACCTCTAGCCTCCAATTAACTGGATTACAGGCGTACGCCACAACGCCCGGCTGATGACTTTAGTCTAACATTAATATATTTAAACGGAACATGTCTTGCTATGAAACACATGCGGTCGTGTGGTTTTATTCATAGTTAGATGATTACCCTGCCCTTGATTCTTGCAGATAAGACAAAATTATTTTTAACAAACTAAAAAAAAACATTTTATTATATTTTATTATTTTATTATTGATTTGACGATGAATGTTACGGGTAGTATTTTAATATTGGTCTGTTAACACCAGTGAAGAAAATATTTTGAGAAATAGACCAAGTTTCTTTAATCCAAACATGTTTCAGCTTACATGTACGCCGGAACATGTTTGGATTAAAGAAACTTGTTCTATTTCTCAAAATTATTTTATCATTATATTCTATTCCTGACATTTTCGTCTACACCTCAATTTAGGCACCGTTCATTATCTATTGGAGGGGGGAGGTGAGGTGGGTAGCTGGGTGAGAAATTAAAGGGGCAGGGGAGGGGGTTTGAAATTTAAATGACCTAGAAAACGGGGTCATGAAATTATTTGATGATTTATATTCAAGAGAGCCTTCATAATGTGGGGATTGAACAGGGGTTTTCGAAAAAAAGAGATATTTTTAATGGGGAATTTAAGAGAAAAAACGTTTGCTATTTTTTACCCAACCCACCCCCCACCGATAAATAATTAATAAAAAAAAACTTTTATTCCATTACAGTCTTTGTACCAACAACAAACAAAGCTGTTTAACCAGCAACATGCAGTCCAGACACAAAGGCTCAAACGCGTGGTACAGTTGCACGAAGACTACACGAAAGGCATCCTGAATCTAAAGAAAAACCACGAGGAGCATAAACGCACGGTGCATGACCAGTTGAGAAAAGAAATCAGTGGTTTGCAGAAGAAAATCCTGTCCGATACGGTAAGGGAAGACAAAATATTTTTATAATGCGGTGAAAAAATATATTTCTTTCTGCATGTTTCTGTGGCTACAAATCTTTCTAAATAAAGTAAATATTCAGAATTGGCCGTTTCAAAAACGAGCAAGGGACTGGGTCCGAAAAGCATCTCCACATTAGAAAGACTGGCAATAATTCCGCAAAAACGATTCCCTGCTAGCAGAGTCTCTCCTCTTTCTCTCCCTTCTTTTAGGCGGTGAGGAGGGATACTCTGCCGATGTAGAGCGTTTCCTTTGATACAATGCCGTCCACAATCGTGGACGAACAAAACCAGTTTTAAAACCGGTTTTTAACCGGATACATGTAGTTCGCATGAGCAAATGTAGCATACCGAGGCGCCAAACGTTGTTTGACACGAGCGGCTGTCATGACAGCGCTGCTAAGTAACGCCACGCAGGGGCAACAAGTATAACGTCTTACATCGGCAGAGTCTATTTTTCTCACTTCACCAAAACAAAAGAAAAATAGGCTCTGCTAAATGGCACTAACGCTCTCCCGAGAAGCCGCGATAAAAATATAAAAATCATTAATATTGAGTCACTATTATCAAACACGTATTAGCAGCGTTTTTTCTTTTCGTTTGTTGTGAAGTGTGATCGTCCAGGTGCACCCGTGAGAGTAGTCTTGAGAAAGACTGTTGTTGGTAGTGACTTACGTTTCGACAACCTGTGCGGCAGTCATCTTCAGAGTCCAGTGCGAAAACGAAAGAAAGGTGTTTTTTATTTCAAGAGGAAAAATGACACGTCAGTCAATTTTCAGAGTTTGATTGGCTTAAATATTTTTTCTCAGATGAGCTGGTTGAAAGGCCAATAGACCTCCTGAGCTCTGGAGCGCTCGTCATTCGCTCGTGTCATTCCCTTGAGAATAATATTCTTTGTTTGAGTTGTATCCAGTCATGTGTCTGTGCAACCGAGCGCAAACCTTAAACAAAGAAATAATACTATAGGGAATGACACGTGGTCTGAATTGGGAAAGCATTACGTCAGAGCCGAGGAGGTCTATTCATAATACATTTTCTCGAAATAAAATTCTGAGATCGCCCAAGACTCATTGTGTCACGTCCATTATTTGTTTCAGCAACAGCAAGATTTCACGAATGTTCGCCGATCTTTAGAAACAATGTTGGCACAAGTTTGATGCACTCAAATATTTGGTAGCCCTTGGTGGATGTAGGCCACACCTATTATCTTCTACCAATGGGTATTTTATATTATTTTTAATGAAATCGTTAGTTCTAAATTATCTCCTAATTAACGGATGTTCTTATATTATTAATTGAATGACGAAGTTTCATCGTAAGTTGCCTACTAAACCAGACCATATTCCCAAACACTGGCTTTTATTTTGGGTGTTGTTAAGAAATAGCAGCTTTGAAAATTTATTTCAAAAATAGTACAGTATTAAAAAAGAAAAAATCTAATGATATTGAATGTAATTAATTGCTGAGCTGTAGATTGTAAGATAGATAAAACTGTCTTCTCAATTTTACTGAATTTGCGTTTTTCAATTTTGTGGCCCGTCAAGTTCGATGCGCACGCAACATTGAGAAAACGGTCTATAGTCGCTTTACACCATCACGTGATGGCAGCCACGTCAGGGGGAAGGAACAATAGTCTTTTCCTCTGGGAAACTGAATCCTTTCTAATGTAAATCAGACTAGACCAGAATCAATTGTTCCTGCCCTTGGCTGCCATCATGTGATGGTGCAAAGCCTCTATTGGTTGATGCAAATTAGGGTATCAAGCAAAATTCTAGAAAAAAGGTATTTTATTTACGAAACCAATATTTACACGAAACAAATGTTTGGCGACGGAGGTGTAAGTATTTTAAGAGAATCTATAAAACAATTACGAATGGGCTGAAATACCAGGGATTTCGATATCCCAGTCAGCATTGACATCTGAAATGACGTGACCTCCATTAATTTTTTTTCCTTACAATTTAGCCGCACACGAAATGACAGGCAATTGCTTAATTCATCCTGTAATTAGGAGTATGTGACAACTTTTGTTGCCGACAGCAATTGATAAACGCAGTCCACAAAGAGAAAACTTGAATCCTTGATGCGCTGCACGGCTTTTTCAGATGCACCGTCTCTAACCATATGGTACAGATTGGAATGGAGCTATAAAATTGGAACAATAGACTGAGTTACAATCATACCAAATATTTTTCTCGGGAAAAAATCCCAGCTCGTCGCGAAATTCCCGGAATTCCCGGAATTTTGTAGGAAAAAAATGATGAAAATTAAATATTGATAATAACAAACAAACCAAAAAAAAAAACACGAAAAACATAAAAAAGCAAAAAAAAATAAAATAAAATAAATAAATAAAATAAAAACAGGAAAAAAAAGCAAAACAAAAAACAAAAAAACAAACAAAAAAACAAAAACAAAAACAAACAAAAAAACAAAAACAAAACCATCTCAATACCTGGGTATTGTCAGCGGAATTATCTGAAAACTCGGTGTCTTCTTCTTTCATCTTTAGTTTACAAGAACTTCGTGTGGTGAGTAAATACAACGACCAGTCTTCCTAAAATACGAGCATCGAGAAACAATTAGATATACGATGTAATATAGAGTGCATACCATTAAGTTTAAGTTTAAGTTTAAGTTCTAGAGTACAAACACTATTACACTATTTGGTAGTAAATAGTGCTAATTAAACAATAAAACAATAGGATTAGCATAATTTAGCAGTATTTAGTGGTATTTATGTTACACACTTATAGTATTTGTACTCTACTGAACTTACTAATTTGCGCAAATTTGTTCATTTTGTTACTTCTTTTTCACGGATATATTATTTAATTTTCACGGATATTTGGTATGCACTCTATTCAAAAGACTGAAGAAAATATGTTTTACTTTTATCGCAAGTCGTAACGTTACGATGTTATTGAAAAACATTTTTGATTTTAGGTCTCTTCCAAAACATTCCGAGACGAGTAAAGTAATACGATGTAGATCGTGGGAGTTTTTTTTTTGTTGCAAAGACTTGAAAGAATTTCAAATAAGATACTTACCTCAAGGAGAAGATCATCTTGGAGTTGTTCAGCGGTTTGTAGAACGATTTTATCCACACTTGAATCAGCATTCCACTTACTCCAGCTGTAGGCAAAGGCTGATGCAGTGAGGGATATTTCCTGATAAACTTCGTTCTCCAGTTTCTCATCCTAGTAAAATAATAAAGACACATGTTAAATATTAAGTCATATTAAAAATTATTGCAGCTTATTGCCAACAGGTGGGCAGGCAGGCAGAAAGTAAAGAAATATAAGCTGCTATGTCTGTGGAATGCCATAACGAACACAATTTTCTTACCTTCTTATTAACGCTTACATACTTCTCTGCATCTACAGCAGGGAAAACATTGACCCCGGCAGTCTGCATGGCCTACGAACACAATAAAATATGCTTACCCCACTGATAATTTTTAACTGCTTTATAAGAAACAATAAACGTTTTTGATACGGCGGCCATCTTGAATTCTATTGTTTTGATTCAGATACTATGGGTTGCCGAGGGGCAACTATTGGAAACATTATAGACTGTACAGCTGTCTGGGTATATTTTTGTATAACTTTACACTTTACATCGAAAAAGCAATTGAATTTTTTGGTAGTTGGATCAATATTTGCCAAGACTTCCGTCAGCTACACGGCTGCCATGGTGCCTTAATACGCAGCCCGTAAAGTCCTCGACTGGTAATGAATGTGAAGCGCATTCAGATATGTGAAATGCGCTATATAAGAACCCATTATTAATTAATTAATTAATAATTAATTAATTAAATTATTCGAAAAGGTAACCACGCCACTCCATATTTTATAAATTTGCTACGTTTGCTCCCTCGGCATCCCGTCATTCAAGATGGCCGCCGTGTCAGTAAAAAGGTCTATTTAAAAGTATATTACTACTCAATTATAAGCTCACAAAACAACTATTAGCCATTTCGAGATTTAGGAAAAAACAGGGCCGAGTTGACATCGCAGTGCATTGTGGGATTGTTTAGGAGACATATTTTCAAGATAGACCCACAATGCATCGTAATGCCAACTCGACCCATTTTTTCCGCTCAACAACAAACATGGCCAAGTTTAGTATAGAAACCTAATACCTTGATGAAGTCTTGTGGTTTCATCCATTTCCCAATGAGATGGGAAACCTCTTGCAAGTCGTCTGGCTGTGAGAGACAACAAACATCATCCTGAAGAAGAAGGAAATGGATTAAATTTGATTGCAAGGATAAGATAAGATAGCTTTAAAAAAAATAAATAGACAAGAAGAAGAAGAAGAAAAAACAACTAAAAAATTGAAAGAAACGAAGATTTAACCAAGAGGATAAGGTGCTTACCTTTATTTCTATCTCCAGTTCAATAATGGCAGCAATCAGTGTGAATAAACAACTGTTGGTCTTGTGAGGACGGATTTCCCATGATTGGAATGGCATGTTCAGGTACAAGTCCTACACAACAATACAATGAATAGAGCGTTTTCACTCACGTCACAAGGCAGCCATATTGGTGTACCAAAAAATAGAAACTTTCTGCACAGTTTTTGTATGAAAATAGAGTTCAATTCCAGGAGAATAGAACATGTATTGCTTTGCTACACCAAGATGGCCGCTGTGACGTCACGTGAAAACGCTCTATGTGAAACCTTAAATGGACAAAAAGTTTCGATAAAGTATGAATGATAGTTTTTAAACCGCTAAAAAGTATTTCAAATGATTTGTAAAACCGAGGTGGCACTTTTCCTCTTGAAATTATGGATTTTCAGCTCACAAAAAAAAAAAAAAAAAAAAAAAAAAAAAAAAAAAAAACAACAACAACAACAACAAAAAAAAAACGCTGCTAATAAGAGGTTGATAACAGTAACACAATAGCTAATGAGTTTTATACTTATTTCAATAAAGTTAGTCACCAAAAACCTAGAAAGCTGTGATCGCTGAGAATCATTGGGAAATGCTTTATATCCAACAAGTAAAGCTTTTGACACAAACTGCAGCAGTTGAGGATACTCAGAGGAGGTTAACTTGTAACTGGTAGAAGATCTCAAGTCCATCAACAGTTATCAAGCGGGTTGAAACATGTAAAATGTATCTACCTATAATCCTTGTTGGTCTCAGCTTTGTAGCTTTTCAGGTGACTAACTTTATTGAAATAAGTGTATATAGTTGAATTGCAATGGTGGAAAGGATTTTATATTTCGTTGGTCAATTTTTGCTGGCTTCATGACACCTGTTTTGCAGAGACACCATTTTCACGTCACTATTTCAGCAGGACGCCTTGAGTAAAATGCATTGCGGTAACTGAACTAAAATCGTGGACAAATAACTTGTAGTTGATAAAACTTTGGAACTTATTGAAATACCTGGGTAGTTGCAATGGAACCAAAACCTGTTGTCTTGAAGGACATCATTCTTGTCTCTGGAAAAAATGATAAAAAAGTTATATTTTTTAAAGCGGATATAATCAGAAAACGCACTAAAGAAGGGTGACGTAGCTCCGGTCCGATTCCCAGGCTTGACATTACGTGTGACTCAGTAGAGTTTGTTATATCTATCTCTTGATTCCAGAATTTTTCTTCGGATTCGATACTTAATTCGATCTTTAAGTTAGCCGTGCCCTGAATTAGATCAGCCAAGAGGTTGTTTCAGGGTTCGATCTATAGGTTAGCCATGACCTAACCTTGATCTGCAAAGACGCTGTGATTGGCTAACATTTTAAATTTTTCTCAGGTCCGCTGGCTGTCATTTGACTCTCTTAGGAATGCTTGCAAGCTACCAAGGAAAGAAAAGGCAAATCCCTTCTATTTAAAACATAGCTACCTTCTTCATATTGAATGTCTGTCAGTCCGTCTAGACGCCATTGCTTCTTGGACGGCTCCCACCAGGCCAACTGTGGCTTCTCAAAGTAAACCACGTTGTTTGGTAATCTGATGTGTTGAAAGAGATAACATTAGCACCATAAATAGGAATTACATCCCTCAACGAGTGACGCCTGCTAGTTTATATAATAATACTACCACAGGAAGTCCGCGGTTATGTTAATAACCAAAAGTGGTTACCATGGTAGCCATGAGTGTCATGGTTACCGTGTCATTTGCTCACCAAGCCCTACTGGCGATTTGAATGCAATCAGCCAGATGTCACAACGACATGGAATTTTCCCAAACTTTGTCTGCACGTTTTCCTGGCATATTTTCTTATGTGCTGACGTTATTCACACATGAATATAATACATTTCAAGCTTAGTAAGCACCATGGAATACACTAGTTTCGCATTCGATGCACACCGCTGTTTTTGAAGACCATATACTCGTTTGCATAGGCTTAGTCTTGTTTATAAGCCAGCTATTCACAGATACCATTAAAAGTCTTTGGGATTTCAAAACATTGGTATTTTTCAAGCTGCACATTCTTTACATTAAAGTTGACATTTGCAAATGATTAACTCTTAAGCCTTTGCAGATGAGTCTTCAGCCATAAAACACAGCGGTATCTACGGAATAATAAAAGGGACTATTTTGAAATAGTTGTATATCAACACTAGCTACCATTCTTGTTCCCAGATCCTACTCGGTTGTCGTTCCTCCACGTCAGAGAGGAGGAATGACAACCGTGGAGGATCTGGGAACGAGAATGAACTAGCTACAGTCTCAACTAGTTTATCCAATCTCGTTCCCAGACCCTACTCAATGGCTAACGAGAAGGGTTGGGAACGAGAATGCTAGTTTACCTAAAATTGATGGCAAGAGGTGGATTGGGTGCCTGGAATTGGCTGGTGGAGGCTGATAATGGAGGAGCATTGCTACTAGACGCCGATCCTGGTAGAGTATTGGTCCCTGATTGTGTCTGGTAAGGAAGCCTCTTCAGATCAGGGGAAACAACTGCAATACGAAATTGAAGGAAATTTACTCCACGCCGTATCATTCAACTACCACACGTAGGTGAGCATAACAGCATAAGACGTAATTTGTTACCAATGAGCGCGCATGATTTATTTTATTCGCTTGTGAAAAATACTAAACATTATTAGAGACAGCTAGTATCAACCCCAACAAATCAATAACATGTATAGACATGAATTGCCCTAATTCACTATGACGTCACTGCTTGTTTATGTGGGGATAGAATCGCCAAATCCAATAGAAAATTCAACAAAATTTGCTCCTAGCGAAACAGTTTAATCTAAAATGGCCTGGTTTTCACATATGATATGTGTTAATATGTACTAAAAAATATTCTGAGCGTTTTCTGGCTATTCTACTTCTCTTCGTGGATTGATACGGGTTTTAGAACGATTTTCGGTGAATTTGCGTTGATTTGACCCCCTCTGACGACCATGATCCTTTGCGTTTAAACAATAGATTGTTTTGATGTGACGTCATAGTGAATTATGGGTAAATCATATGCACAAACCACACTCAATTCATTCCACGCATACTCGCAGCACTTTACTTGCAATCCTTGCAATATGCACATTATTTGCAATATTTCGCTTACTTTGCTGTATTATCCAGTTTTTGACGTGTTTTGGTTGAGGAGGAAGCTCCAGTAAATCAATAAACATGATAGGTCCAATAACACCAAATGCCCTCAAGTCAACTACATCGTCGTCATCTTCGTCATCATCTTCTTCATCAAGGGCTGACGTGGTTTCTGCAAGAACCTCTTCACCTGATTGGTCGGTCTTTGTGACGTCATCTGCTCCCTCTTCTAGTGACAAAACAAAAATCTTGTAAAAACCGCATCAATTGACAAATTGCTTTTTACTATGACTCTCCTTCTACAGCCCCGTTTACGCTGGAGATTTTTGCGGCGACTTCTGCTGCGATTTTTGTGGCAATTTTCGGAAATATGAAATCTTTTGTCTCATCCTTCAAAAGAGACATTCGTCTAGGAAAATCTTGGTATCCTGAAAAAAACTTTACAAGTAAATTCTTTACCATTATTTATTATGGACAATATAAAAAAAAAATAAAATAAAATAAAATAAAATAAAATAAAATAAAAATAATAATAATAAAAAAAAATTAAAAAATAAAAAAATAAAAAAAAAAATAAATAAATAAATAAATAAATAAATAATAAAATAAATACAAATCACAGCAAAAATCGCCGCAAAAATCTCTAGCGTAAACGGCGTTTACTGAATCTAGTTTAGAGTTGTTGATTCTTACGGAAGGAAAAAAACACAAGGAACCTAGAGCAAAACCTCCTAGTACACGAGAAGACCAAAAAAAAAAAAAAAAAAAAAAAAAAATCGCCGCAAAAATCTCCAGCGTAAACGGCGTTTACTGAATCTAGTTTAGAGTTGTTGATTCTTACGGAAGGGAAAAAAACGCAAGGAACCTAGAGCAAAACCTCCTAGTACACGAGAAGACCAAAAAAAAAAAAAAAAAAAAAAAAACCTAGACAGAATTAAAGTGCCCCTAATCACTAAATCAATATTTTCCGCATTGATCCTACATAAAGTGAATAGTTGAATGGTGGAATATTTCAATATGATTTGAGTGATGCATCTTGGATATATCAAGGTTTATACTCCCGATATGCTAATGAGTGTGATGTCATGCATGTAGAAGAAATTTCAGTTTATTTGTCATCATTTGTAAATTAAAACACTGATCACTATGAGAAAACAAAATATTATTTGCAATAACCTTTATGTTACCAGGTGATCTCGGGGAACGCGCGCAAAGGATTGTCGTAGTTGATCAGGCGGTCCTAGTTTCAGTCGTTTATCGGCGAACAAAGGGCTATCATATGCATTTTACGATAATTTCATGAAAGTATTGAAACCACAACGTAAACATTGACCAATAGGTATTCGTTATAAGAATAGGTAGAATTTTAAATGCATTGCTAGTCCATAACGTAGCTAGGGAAGCAAAGATTCAGAGTTACTTTTTCTGACTTCGGTCGCCATGTTGTTTTCGATGGCCCGATTAGATTTCTTCCTGCGCGATGATTGGCTAGTTTTTGATGGGCTGTCAAAACGAGATGCACCTGTAAACCCTGAGTAAGACAATGATGTTTTATACAGGATATTTTACTACCCCAGAAAATGGTTGTATATTTAATAATGCTTTTTATGACGTAACACTCATTGAAGAATGAAGAATAAACTTTGGCATCTCCAAGACGAATCAATCAACCCATATAAAAATATTTCAAAATGCCATTTAACTGCTCACCTTATGTAGGATCAATGCTGAAAATATTGAGCTAGGAGTGAAGGAAACTTTAACAGACATAATAAAAAGCATGACAAGAAAGATTAGAGTCGATAGGCAAAGGTAGAAGAAAAGTGATATCTCTAGGTTCAATCTACCTGCTTCTGTTTCAGCCTCTTTTATAGTTTCTTTTTGGCTGTTCTGTTCACTGACTTGACTCTTAACGCTCTTTGCACTTGCTCTACGGCTCCTGGTACTCTTGCTGCTACCAGTACGGGCTGCACTCTAAACAGAAATGAATTCAAGACATGAAAAACAATATGAAACGATAAACTACGAGAGTGGACTTTTGACGATGCGACGGACATCTTGAACCGCTCGCTTCTCACTGCTGTGATCCGGATTCGAGCCCCGCCTTAGACTGGATCATATTTTGGCGTATTCTGGGAAGAGCAGTACGTAGCAACCAGTTTTTAAAGTGTCCCGTTGTCCCTGTGGTTTAATTCGGTAAAGCTGCACTGGTTACCACCGCCATGTTTCTATCTAGTAACTAACCTTTCTCCTGCTCGTCTTGCTTGCACGGCTGATGACCGATGCAGACTTTGGTGTAGTCGTATCTCTTGGTTCGTCTTCTTCTTTGGCTCCTTCCTCTCCTTCCTTATCACACAACGAACAACAGTAATGATAATTTGCTTTCTGACTTAATGAAACCCATAATGATGGAGAGAGACTCAAATCTAATACGTTTACAACTCTTGGGTGGACGGCTTACTGCCTAACAGGTTTTGCAACCCAATAGGCCCTTTGCAATTAACGTTCACGTGTCTGAACTGGTGAGCAATATTTTTTATTTTATTCTAAATTGGGGAACATTTTTAGCTGCTTGTAAAGAACTGAATGAAACGATGTGTAACCAGTGTGTTACGAAATGCAGTTTTATTGCAATCTCTCGAAACAGGTTGTAGAAAGTTTGTTTGCTCTCCAGTATATTTCACCCATAGGAATCAAAATGTTCATTCATTTCTCTCAGCGAATTCATTAGCACGTGATTACTGAGCTGCAGACGGCCTATTGATAAGACAGCAGATAGACCGAATATGACGTTTGCATGATGACGCCATTAACCTCTACTACCAGACTCCCTTGCACACTTTCTTTTATTCAGTTAATTAGCACCAATTGTCTTACTACTCTCATGAGGAAATACGAATTTAAATAAGAGAGAAAATTCGCGAAGTATTATGGTAGAGGGAGTCAATAGTCCTCTTCAGGTTCCCTGCGCCATCTTGAAAGGTAGCCGTGCCTTTGCATCGAAGCAAGGTGTTAAAAAAGGTCTCTAACTTTGCAAGCTCACCGTTCGTCTCGCTTCGATGCAAAGGCACGGCTACCTTTCAAGATGGCGCAGGGAACCGTGAAGGGGAGTATTGACGCCGTCATGTAAACGCCCTATGAAATACCTCTTTCTTTTCTTCTTCTGTTGGTTGAGAAACTTCAACGACCACTTCAGGTTTCTTTTGTTTGGGATGAAATGATTTGGCCAAAGGACTAAGGTGGTCATAGGCGGTCAGCAGAAGTCGTATAGACACATCACCAACGGCTAAAGACTTAGGGATCTCTATAGTAAAACCTTGTTGATCAAAGGTCACTGACTTGAGCCTGGAAAAAACATCACGTTATTAGATAATCGTAATAGACAATAATTTAACAATACCGCCGAAGGCGAAGTGATTACATATCGGTGGAATATTTAACCTTAGTAAAAATACACAGACGATTATTGAAAATCTCGCGCGCTGATTGGTCGAGAAACTCACACTATCACACGATAATCACCTCCAGCGATAATCCAAAATGGCGGCCAGCCGCTTTGTTGCCGTTACCGGGAAAAAATGTCTCCTATCTTCTTCTTTTTTCTTTTCTTTTTGTTGTTGAAATAATCACCTGTGTATTTATACTCGCGTTTCAATAAATATTCCCTGATATTCACTTCGCCTTCGGCGAATAATCGTTAAATAATCATTTAGCCTGAGGGGAATAATTGTTTTTGTATATGTAATTTTAGACTTGAATATCAGAAAAGTCGAGATTCAGGATAAAAAACCGGAAAAATTTGGAAAACTTCATAATCACCGCTCCAGCGGTGCAATCAGCTGAAAAATTTAATCTCATTTAATCATTAGTATTGCTGACCTTGGGTTCTTTGCGATGTTACCCCACAGACACAAGGTTAAATGCGTAGTAGTTGTTATGAACTCAAGATTCTGGGATTCTGGATCAACATTGTCAGAAGCATTCTGTGGATATCAACACATCATTAACTTAATAAGGTAACACAACTTTAGTCTAAAATAGAGAAATTTAACGTGAGCATTTCCTCATAAAACAGTAATGATAAAAGGGTAATTTCTACACCGTGAAAAGATGAAAAAACTGGAGTCCTTTACTCCAACGAAGGACTAGTCAGTAAGTTTTTTCATCTTTTCACGGTGTATAATTTACCCTTTTATAATTACTGTTTCATTAGAAACACCGACGCAGCTCACACTAGTTTTTAGCTAGTTATTTCTTCTTATTCCCTTATAAAGGATAGTTCAAGGTACTACAGTATACGAGTCCAATTCAATAGTCCCGGGTCTTCACGTTTTTTTTGTTATACTGAATAAATAGTGTGGAGTTGATACTTGTTCTGTTGATTATAAGATATGGCAGTGTCTCCTATCGTCTCTATGGATATTGTATAGTACTTTCTGATTTCCTTTTCAAATTTCAAATATTGGTTCAAATGTTGCCTAATAAATTGTTGGGTCAATTGTTGGGTCAATTAATGGGACCAATGTTGGGTCAAATGTTGGGTCAGTTGTTGGGTCAATTGTTGGGTCAAATGGTCAAATGTTGGGTCAAATGTGGAATCAATTGTTGTGTCAAATGTTGGGTCAAATGTTGGGTCAAATGTTGGGCCAATTGTTGGGTCAATTGTTGGGTCAAACGTTTAGTCAAATGTTGGGCCAAATGTTGGGTCAAATGTTGGATCAAATGTTGGGCCAAATGTTGGGTCAAATGTTGGGTCAAATGTGGGGTCAAATGTTGGGTCAAATGTTGGGTCAAATGTTGGGTCAAATGTTGGGTCGAATGTTGGATCAAATGTGGGGTCAATTGTTGGGTCAATTGTTGGGTCAAATGTTGGGCCAATTGTTGGGCCAATTGTTGGGCCAATTGTTGGGTCAATTGTTGGGTCAATTGTTGGGTCAATTGTTGGGTCAAATGTTGGGTCAAATGTTGGGTCAAATGTTGGGCCAAATGTTGGGTCAAATGTTGGGTCAATTGGTCAAATGTTGGGTCAAATGTGGGGTCAATTGTTGGGTCAAATGTTGGGTCAATTGTTGTGTCAAACGTTGGGTCAAATGTTGGGTCAAACGTTGGATCAAATGTTGGATCAAATGTTGGGTCAAATGTTGGGTCAAATGTTGGGCCAAATGTTGGGTCAAATGATGTGTAATTGAATTTTGGGTCAATTGTTGGGTCAATTCTTGGGTCTAATGTTGGCTAAATGTTGGGTAAATTTGTCAAAATTTGGGTTAAACATGGGTTAAATGTTGGGACATTCTCATGAATACCCAAACAATTAGCCATTAATAAGTCCTGTTTTTCACCACCTTTTTCTACTGACCTGAAGTAGCTGCATGGTTGTCCTGTCCAGTATAAAACCAAGAAGTTCTTGAAGCTTTGCTATTGACTGTAATTTTAAAGTAAAAAAAGAAGAAAAAACATGTATTACCAACCTACAGTGATCTGCAGGCTGGCTGAATTATACTCTTTCTCAATAAGATCTTGCATAATCTTAACCAAAAGCTTATTCCCAACTTAATCACATACTTTCATATTTAATTCCTTAGATCTTTTCAAAGGTTGGGCCTTAAGTTCTCATCCTGTGATGGGAGTATAGCCTTATTTAGCTTAGAGATAACGTTTTTCCATTTCAGACCAGGGGACATTTTGAGAATTAAGATTCCTAGTTTGAGTTATAAGCAGATTTTGGGTCTGTTTTTTTGGGTCTCCAGTTAAATTTTGGGATGCATAATTGTTCTAACTTTTTTTATCCAAAATATCCCAAGAATGCAAGAAATCAAGCATTTGTGGAAATCATAATTGGATTTCAATGGGAACAAGCCCTGGTCCTTGTCTAATTTTACACAAGTAAGCGTTTTGTTTAAGTCAGGGATGAGATTCTCCTAACACAGAATTTTTCAGACAGGTCTCTTTTTCTCAGATTCCTGGATTTGTCCCTGTGAGTTGTATACAATTTAATGTGTCTACTCATACACAACCCTTACGCAAAGAAATGATTCTCTAGGAAATGATATGCAGTCTGAAGTGGGAAGATATTACACTCAGACTTAAAGAAGTTTATTGCGATAGAGATGTTATTTATTTCGTTTTATATATACTAGTTAGGATAGTACGTACATGCGAATGGATCAAAAGCTGTGCTATATTAGTGAACGGAGCACAGTGCTAATGCCATCTGCGAGCGCAAAGTTCTGCTCGATACTGTGACTATCTTTCTTTTTACGTAAATAAATTAAAAACCGAAATAACTATATAATAAAATGAATAAACACCTTTTTTCTGTTGCTCCAATTCAGTAATAAAGCACTTAAGAAGTGCTGTTAGCACTCAAGAAGTGTGAGAAGCACTCGCCTATGGCTCATGCTTCTCCTTACACTTCTTTCACGCTTACATCACTTCCTGCATGCTTTATTACTGAATGGAGCAAGGAAAAAGCTCCTTTATTCGGTAATTCTCGTGATGGTCCATCAGTCTAGACTAGTACTCACCTCCTTGTTTCTAAGTATGTCTTCTTCTGTAAGTCCCTCATATTCACTATCTTGAATATAATGCTCCAGCTCAGATATCAGCTGACAAAAAATTTTTTATTGTTGTTGCAGCATTCAAACAAGTGTGATGGAAAACTATAAACTAATCTAATGAAATATGACTTAATTGCAATGTTTTGATAAGATTACCTTTTTGGAAAAAAAAAAAAAAAAATTCCCTTAAGGAATTCATAATATAAATAAATAAATAAATAAATATCTTTTTGGTAGCCCCCTATATACAAATGTAATATTTATTTGCCCCCCCCCCCCAAACAAACATTTTCAAATAATCAAGGTAGATATAAAATCGTCCTCAGCCTTATTTCTGGCTTAACTTTACTGGACAAGATGACCAGCAGGGCACTAGAATTTATCAGACAACTTTCAATTGTAACTGGATATTGTGCAATGACTGGCCATTATTTTAAGCCCTGATGCTAAAAGCCACTCAAAACCATTACATTACTGTCTAATAATTATCTATTAGTGAAGAAATGGAAAACGTGAGCGCATAGTGTGTGTATTTACATGTATAAAGCAGGGGGCTGGCAGAACATGAGAGAAGTGTTAGGAGATGCGTGACGTGTAGCTGAGTGCTTCTCAATACCTCTCAAGTATTCTGCCAATCCCCAAGTGCTTTATAACTCCACACAAAACAGCAAGCAAGTTTTTTTATTTCTTTTATAAAATACAAATAACAAAAACCGTTATTTTAGATAGGGATGATGCAATTGAAAGTGAATCATGTGCTGTGTGCTCCAACCACAGGGCCGCCGTAGCCACAAATTTCTGATTGGTCCGGTTTTTGAGGGTTTTCAGTTTTTCTTATATTTTTTTGAAACCGGACCAACCATACCGGTGGCTACGGCCAGAACCAATCAGAACTGGAGATTTAAAATATTCTTAATTTCATATAATAATACTTATTAATTGACTACAGTGTTGTTCTTACTCACCTTCAGAGTGTTTTCACATTCATCCAGTACGTCCTTGACAGGCTTAGGTGTAGGGCCATCCAGCTCTTCTTTCCAAAGATGCATATATGTATTGAGCTCATTTTCAAGGCAGGGATCTGGGCTGCCATCACACTGCATGTACCTATCCCACTTTAATTCGATGAGTTTGATTAGTAATGTGACAGAGTCAAAAGACACTATTTTGGACAGTAATTATTTAGTCATAAATCTATATTTTTAATTAGGAATGCCTCGTGTACACATAGGAATGTAATTCTTTAGTTAACTGTTTGCGTGGAAAATGCGTAAGCAAGAAATAATTTCCGTACGTAATTACATTACAGTGAGTCATGCCTAGGTTTGGCGCTTGTTTACGTAAGTTCGTGTTTGGGACATCCTGTTTGCGCCTAGGGCGTGCAACATTGCATAGGATGTGTAAGGTCTTAAGAATGCAGGTTTTTCCATAAAAATAGGCCCAAACTAAGCTTAAATCAGTGTAGTAAAAGTTCTTGAAGACGTTGCACATATCAAGACAAGGAATTCTCTACGATGTAAAGGTATGAATCTTTGAAGCCTTTTACACTTATACCTAGGATAGATTTAGGACAAATCTATGTTAATATCGTTAACTAGTCGTTATATTTTATAGCTTAGATTTTCTACATATTTGTTAAGCATTCGTTTCATGTTTTTGTAATGCTAGTCGCATTAGCGCGTAATTTAGTACAAAGTTATTCACGCAGTAGTAATTTAGTAATCACGCTGAGTGTATCTTGTCTTTTAAACTCTTTAAAACGTTTACTATAGGATCGCTACCGCCTTACTCGCTTGTTTAACCTTTTTACTACGATAAATAGCCTTCACTGCGGGATAAAAGACCTTTTCTTTCCAACCTTTAATTTGTTCGCTACTTAAACTCTACACTCAAGGTCATTGTCGCGACCGCGTGTTCAGTAAACCGTGTAATTCTTAGTTTGTCATAAACAAAGGTTAAAATACTTACCTAAAGCCATAGTTAACCTCTAGTCAATTTTTCCTATTGCTTTTTCCATTGGTTTAGTTCATTTTAAACGGTTTACCGACTTGTACATTAAACTTTGCAACCTAGTAATTTTCACTCGCGTATTGTAAACACTGCTAATCAGTATGCAATATTCAAATTACCTGTGACGTAATTTACGTATTTCCGTTTCTAGTTATATCTAGCAAAACTGTATTTTATTCATAACTTTTAGCTATTTAGATAAGCTACAAATTTATTTTATCTCATTGTAAATATTTTTCTTGTTTTCATTAGAGATATCCTGTAATCTCGTTCCCGTTTTTTTTTCATGTATTGTAAAGTTGTGTGAATTTTTCAATAAATTCTTTTGTCAAAACCACTTGCAATCTGATTCATAGCTGAGCGCCTTGCCGCCGGTTACAGTAAGATTCAGCTGTTTGATGTGCTAGCCTTGCAGCCTTACGAATTCAAGAACCAAGGGTGGTACAGTACGTATATGTAGCAAAAAAAGGTAAAGGTAATTTATTTTACTTCAACAACCTGGGGAGTGGATTCCCAATTCTCCAGGGCCAAGGGCTCATGTTTAATGGAGCTCGAAGGTGCGCCCTTTCCCGCGGGGGGTACTCTTGCCCGTGTAGCATATGTGTATTGAGCTCATTTTCAAGGCAGGGATCTGGGCTGCCATCACACTGCATGTACCTATCCCACTTTAATTCGATGAGTTTGATTAGTAAGATTCAGCTGTTTGATGTGCTAGCCTTGCAGCCTTACGAATTCAAGAACCAAGGGTGGTACAGTACGTACATGTAGCAAAAAAAGGTAAAGGTAATTTATTTTACTTCAACAACCTGGGGAGTGGATTCCCAATTCTCCAGGGCCAAGGGCTCATGTTTAATGGAGCTCGAAGGTGCGCCCTTTCCCGCGGGGGGTACTCTTGCCCGTGTAGGGTAAGAATGTGCTGCTGAGCCCTCTGAACCCTGACCCTATTCCAGACCATACTCTGTTCTGGTATTGCAAAAATAGATACCCTGTTCCAGAGGAGAGAGCGTGATTTCATATACCCTGTTCCAGAGTGAGCCCAATTTTATATACCCTGTTCCAGAGTAGAATCGCTGAAAACCATACCCTGTTTGGCGGCACGTACCTGTATAGCAAATATAGGGGAGTACCCCCCCCCCCCTGGCGCCCTACCCATTCTTATTATAACTGCTCCTTTTTATAACTGCTCCTTTTACTAATTAAAGCTACACAGAACAGAGAAAAGTCAGAACAGACGTGGAGTTGTTGGAGTGAGGATCGAACTATTGACCTCTAGCTCTGCATGAAGGCTGTGCACTAACTGAGCTACGCCTGCTCCTGAGTAGTAAAAATTTTGTATGGATTTTTAGAGTAATAATAATAATACTTTAATAATTAACACATTATTGGAAAAAAATGAATTACAATGTGTTAACAAGTAAAACAGCAAAAAAATGCACAAAATCGTTAAAACATACTATACTAGGGACTGGGTTACTTTTGAAATAAATGAATGAATTTACAATGTATTAAATAGAAACCAAACGTCTTATTTTAGCATTTATTTTAATAGAAATTTGGCTTACTCTTAACTACTACACTATGTATACAGAATAACTAATGTGGTATTTGACCTACATTTTGACCTTTGATAGTCCATTATTTTGTGCCCCAGGAGAAACAGACTATATGGCCTTGTGTCTTATTTCATGGCGGCCATCACATGATGGTGCAAAGCTTCTATTCTAATTATTGTTATGACATAACAGCTTAGTTTAGATTAATAATGTTACCTTTGCTTTTATTCTATGTGATTCTTCAAGTGCCTTCAGTTGTTGGGCATTGTTTTCAAGAGCTTCCTTTACTTCATCTAACTCAGCCTGATGTCTGGCCTTCTCCTGTGGAGGGGTGTCATAATAGTGATTTTAGGTTTACAGCAGGACGTGCAAAAAAATGACTGATTTTACTAAATAAGGTGTAAGAAAGCTCGTTTGGCAGCAAAATGCTTGTGTATAGAAGTATGTGAATACACTGAATGTGGTCATCTGTATGTGTGAATGTTATGTATGATTATTTCAAAATAAATAAATAAATAAACAAATAAATAAAAATAAATAAATAAATACAGTAAATAAATAAGTAAGTAAATAAATAGATAGATAGATAAACAAACAAACA
Organism: Actinia tenebrosa; assembly: GCF_029948245.1. NCBI lineage: Eukaryota > Metazoa > Cnidaria > Anthozoa > Actiniaria > Actiniidae > Actinia > Actinia tenebrosa. The sequence continues at coordinate 5,349,207 of NW_028292570.1, forward strand.
AATAAATAAAGAAATGCATAAATGAATGAATGAATGAATGAATGAATGATGGATGGATGGTTGAATGAATACATACCGCTTCCCACAATCTTTCTTTTTCTTCTCTTTCAAGTCTTTCTCTTTCTTCTTGTTCTCTCTTTTCTTCTTCTTCTCTAAGTCTTGCCTCCTCTAAGACAAAACACAATTTCAAACCAATTAATCAACTGCCCACTATTTCTCCCTTAAAATTTAATGGCTGATATATACAGGGTGGTAAAGTGGGGTACAAATCATGTCTCATGAAAAAACAGTCAAGTCACATTTTACAAAATAAATGTTGCAGCTTGCATCAATGTCGATATTCCAGGACGTAAATAGAAACGGTCAAATCATGTTTCATGAAGTAACCCTTTACGTCACTGTAAAAAACTAGCTCACACATCAATGACAAAACGTGTGTAAAATTTGTTTGACATAGCAGACAACCACACCCTATTATATATAATCCTAAAAACAGAGGGTCTAAAATGAGGAATCTTTTTTTGATTCGCAGACTTTCTTAAGTTAACAGAGTTAAAGTCAAATACAAAGAAAGATATTAATTTACTGGTAAAGTATAGGATTTGTGCAACTGCATTACAGCCAATACAGGGCAACTGCAAAAGTATGGCCTTTTTTAATGTAATCACCTCTCTTATAACAGACTTTTGTACATTAAAATGGCACATTTTGATGCATAGCTGGCTTATTTTGACTAAAAAAGGAGTGTAAAAGCTCTTTTGGCATCAAAAAGCCCATGCATAAAAAATGCAAATATATTTAAAATAAATGCAGCCATAACTCATGTTATGTGCATGTTGTTCTGATATGATAATAGTTTACTAAACAAATCTAGTGTGATCAGTGGATGATATAGACCTCTCCCAGGGGGGTACTCCGCCAGAATTTGGGTAGGGTGTTCCATTGGGATTCTGAAAGGAGTACCCTGTTTATGACAAAAAAAAATCAAATTTGTAGACCCTGTTCATGACAAAAGATATAATTAATTGCACTGAGTTCCTGTTTTAATTATCATGTCATCTCGCATATCTTTTTTTTACGACCATGATAACTAGTTTCGGTCAGTATGAAAGTAGAAACCCTGAATATGACAAGAAACTCAGGAAGAACTTGGAACTTGAGTGAAATTGCATACCCTGTTTATGACAAGAAGCTCGAAAAACCATACCCTGTTCATATGGGAGTACCCCCCCCCCCCCCCCCCGAGACCTCTACTAATTTCTAATCATCACAAGCAAGATTGATAGCACATGACTGGCAGTGCGGATTGATGCCAAGCAATAGAATACTCTCTGGTTGATAGCACATGGCGGGCAGTGTTTGCCTGTCATTGTAGGCTGGTAATGAGATTTATTGGATTCATTCAGCTGATTGATGCCAAGCAATAGCATACTCTCTGGTTGATAGCACATGACGGGCAGTGTTTGCCATTTGAGACAGCTATGGTTTTATTGCATAATTATTGTATTATATAGGTTTTACTACAGTCCATATCTTTTACTCCACAATCAAACTCTCACCTTCCTCTTTTGCTTTCCGTTCGGCTTCTTCTTTCTTCAGCTTTTCCTTCTCTGCTTTACTAAGCTTCCCGCTTTTGGGAGTCTTGCCTTTTGCTGCTGGCTTCGGAGGCTGTGGGGGAAAAAATATAGCAAAAATAGTCAAAAATCTTTGAGAAAACTGTACATAACTTCTGCCATTTCATGTTGACAACCACATAAACAAACGTTCATTTTACTGAAATAACTGGCTCTTTTTTTAATAAAATACAACATGCACTCGAAGAATTTTATCTTTGATTATGCTTGATAGTTTTGGTCTTGGTTTAGGATAATTTAGGGCATAAAAAATAGAGTTTTTCAAGCTCACCATTTTGAGAAATCCTGATATTTTTGCTCCTTAGCGACAGATCAGAGCCTGCTATCTTGAATACAGCGGATATTATAATAAGATACATGCGCATACCTCAAAACAAAATGGCGGACGACACGATGTTCTGTTAAAACATCTTACTAGTACAATTGATTGCATTTTGTAGGATATTTCAGGTAAAATAATAGTATTTGGTAACTCTATTTAAAAGAAGAGGCATGGAGGAATCAGTAATCATGGAATTGGAGAAATCGAAGCAGAATATAACGAAAAATCCTCAGTTGAAGCAAGCGTTTGGAAAAGCAAAGTTGTTCGAAATTCGGCGACTCGTTCGAAGTATCAAGCGACTTTCTGCTAAAAAGGGAACGACGCAACAGTTAGAGAAGAACAAGAGAAAAGTTTCAAGGCTTGAGAAGCAGTTAGAAATACTTAAGGACCTTCACGTGGACACGTTTGTTAAAGCTGCTTCTGCGAAGGCTCACGGAGATGAATTGAATTCCAGTGATTTGATGTCAGCAGATGACGAAGAAGACGTAGCTACGAAAATAATAGTTTTGGAAAAAATTATAAGCACTGTTGGTTTAGATAATATCAAAGATTTAGCAGCTACAGTAAAAAGAAAAGACACCAAAGTTAAGTCCAGCAAAGAAAAAAGAACAAAAACATCTTCCACTATTTCATCAACAATTCGTACGAATTTGCTTTTTGAAGATGACAAGGAGCTTGATATCTTCATAGCGGAGAAGAAAGAAGACAAGGAATTGGATGATTTTTTTAGTGATCCTGTTGTTTCTGATTGTAACCCAGTGGATTTTAACGAAAGCAGGGCTCACAAAAGGAGAAAAATACAAGTCGAAGATGAGTCTGATGATATCACAAGTAAAGCTTTTGACTCAGTTTTTGTGGGAAATTTGAAAAGTGGAAAAGGAAAGAAAAAAGTACAAAAAAATAAAAAGGGTTTTAAGGATAAAGAAAAGAACCGTTTAGGTCAAAGACAACGGAGAAAGCAATGGGAAAAGTTGTATGGGAATAAAGCTCTTCACTTGAAGAATGAGAAGAAAACACTAGAAAAATCAAGTGATGTTGATGAAAAGAAGAGAAGAAGTAAGGTACCACAGGATAAGAAAAAGCAGAAATTTGAGCCAAAGACCAGCTCGGCTTTGCATCCATCATGGGAAGCAAGCAAGTCAAAGAGAAAACAAGAATCAATAGTAGAGTTCAAGGGTCAAAAGATTACCTTTGAAGACTGAGAACCACATTTTATCAACCTTGAATAGAAACAAGAGGGAAGAAAAAAAGAAGACATTTTTGAAAACAATGTTTCATTTTAATGGCATTAATAGACCCCTTGCATGTGACGTCAATTAACTCAATTGGGAGGACATAACAAAAGAATTTCAATCTCCTGAGAATTGGAAACATATTGTTATGTTCTCCAAATAGCCCACTTGTGAGCTTTGCTTGTCACACACAAAGGTTTCAGTACGAGGCTATGTGCTAAATTAAATTAATTCTTTTCTCCTATCACTGATCACCGAGCATCATGCACGAAGCCTCACATTGAAACCTGTGTGTGTGACAAGCGAAGCATATCTCGGAAGTGGGCTCTAATTGAGCTGCATTCCAACGTGCTGCAAGGGGTCTATAGGACCAGGCTTAAAATAGTGGCTGGTCAATAAAAATATTTTTTTTGGTCATAATGTGTACCTGTTTCGGCTACACTTTGTGTCATTTACTAACGGTCCATTTCTTGTAAACGGTTGATCATGAGAACAAGGCTTAAAATAATGGCTGATCAGTTGCTGGTCAAGACCACAGGCCAAACTAGTTTTATCTTACATGTATGTAAGTCATTCCTAATTTCTAGACTTTACTAGTCAAAATGACCTGCAAGGCAAAGATTTAAGCAGACGAGTACCAGTTCCAGCTGGACATTGCCTGATGTCTGGCCATTTATCTTAAGCCCTGGAAAAGACATAAATATTGATATAACTCAAACAACTTAAAGAAAATGACACATGGTCTGAAATGGGAAAAGAACTATAGGTAAAGAGGTCTATAGTCAACACTAGACTGTATGCCAAAATAGGCCCTTTGCAGGATTAGGTCACGTGCTTGGTTACCGCGTAGCAACGCCATGTTGGGACGCAAGCGTCCCAAGCGCCATATTGAAATTATAACGTGACGAAGCCATACTTGAAGTTTTATATTCAATTTATTTGCGATCTGTTCGAATCTGTTTTAGTATTAGTCAATTTTCTTAAAGTTATTAGTCTCTTGGATTGTTTTCTTCGAGTTTTTTGTTTATATTTCAAACATCAAGACGATTTTTTGACGTTTAAACCCGAAGTGAGCAGTGGACCGCATGGCGAACAATGGTCAAGGTAAGCAACCTTATTATTCATTCTTTATTTAGCGCTTTCTGTGTTCTTACTCAAGCATTGCTAGTAAGCTAATTCAGCTCAACACATTTCACAATGAGCTGGAGTACATGCCTGTTCTTCTTGTAAGGTTGTTGTTGTTGTTTTGACATTTTTTCTTGTGGTTGCTGTTGTCATTTAATCAGTATTATTTGTCTTATACGTGTATTTTTTTAACCCTGTTTAGCAGATGATTCTGGTCCAAGTTCCCCAGTACCTAAAAAGAAGTCCAGAGGTGGAAATTATCACTGTTGTGTCCCGATGTGTACAGGTGATAGTCGCTACGAAAGTTCGTTGTCATTTCACCGAATACCTAAAAACAAGGAAATGCAAAAGCAATGGATTATCAAAATAAGAAGGGACGTTGGCCCATATTTCAAGGTAAGTTAAGGCCTATCTTTACTGAAATGGAAATGCTCTTTATTAACTAACATTTTCTTTACTATGTTTTCAATGTAACTTAACTTACGCTTATGGTTTGTATGTAGATAACATCTAAGACCAGAGTTTGTGGCAAACATTTTAAAGAAGAAGACTTCCTCCCTATTGATAATTCAGGAAGACGGCGTCTTAAAGAAGGAATAGTCCCTACTGTATTTAACTGGGCAGTAACAATAAGCAGACGAAAGATTATAAGACAAGTTGAAAGGTATGTTATCATGCAAGTTGTTTATTTAAATGTAAATCTAAATATTTAATCTGCATTGGCCCATCCAGCAGATCAGTGGTATTCTGACATAGTTGATATTGTTTGCTGAAAAAACCGAAATCCTTCTTTGGTTTACAGTGGCACACAAACAGATGAGAGTGATGTGGAAGCTTTAGAAGATGATGATTCAAACCAACCTTATGAAGAAAACACAACCCAAGCCCCAAATATTTTTGATTAGCTCAGAGAGACAAAAGCACAGCTACTAGCCTTACAAGCTGAACTAGCAGCAGCAAGAAGAGATGCCAATGCTGCCCAAGAAGAAGTAAAGCAACAAAAAGAACAAGTTGCAGCAGAACTTGCCATCTACAAGTTCGGGTTAGAAAGATTCTCCACAGACAACGATGCTATTAAGTTCTACACTGGGTTTTGCACATACAAGCATTTGATATTTTTTTATAATTTTGCTAGGCCTTCTGCAGAAACAATGACATACTGTTATGCTACAGGTATATTACAAAATCGTCCGCATATGAGGGCGATGCAACTCATAGATGAGTTATTCATGTTTCTAGTTAGAATTAAATTAGGGCTATTTCAACAAGATCTTGCACATCGTTTTAATCTACATATGTCAACTGTGAGTAGGAAATTAACAACCTGGGCTAACTATTTGTATTTTCTGCTTGGTAATCAAATGATTTGGCCATCAAGAGCTGATGTGAATCTCAAGATGCCAGAGGAGTTTAAAAGGCTTTATCCTACAACACGTGTAATCCTTGATTGCACAGAAATATTTGTTGAGACACCATCATCTCTCCTTTTGCAGTCCCAGCTTTATTCTACGTATAAGAGTAACACAACACTTAAGGGTCTAATAGGTATTGCACCACATGGTGCAGTTACATTCGTTTCTTCTCTTTATACAGGGGGCAATTTCTGATAAAGAGATCACAAGGTGTTCAGGTGTATTAGATTTGCTTGAGGATGGTGATTCTGTAATGGCAGATAAAGGATTTGATATCAAAGATTTGCTGAGGGACAGGGGTGCTCATCTGAACTTCCCTCCCTTTTTACAAGATAGAAGGCAATTTTCTGAAGCAGAAGTGCTAAATACAAAAACAATTGCTAAATTGCGAATACATGTTGAAAGGGCAATCAGAAGGATCAAAGAATACCATATCTTTGACTCGGATGTCCCATTGTCTATGATGGGCTCAGTTAATCAAATATATACAATTACCTGCTTATTAACAAATTTTCAGGGGCCCTTGATATTAAATGGAGACAAATAAAAACAACCTTCAACATGTACTTCTAATATTTGTTAATTACGCATGAGGAAAAATGGAAACTACAATGTATTTATACCACGTGCAGTACTTTGAAACTAGCTCACTGCACCAACCATGCATGAAATAGTTAATGAACATTTGAAGCCAGTTCTAATCTAACTGTATTCCATGGGGGTTTCAAAATCCTCATAGAGTTTCAAATGCAAAGGTGACATAATTTGAAAATATAGCTTAGTAACTTTACATTACGATTCTATGCATAGATGACTAAAAGCTAGTTCTGATATTCAGATTTTCAACTCTTTACAAATCCAAAAATTGAATAAAAATGGTCTAAAATGGAATAACATTGGTGTGATTAATTCTTGGTTATTGCCCTTAGTCATACTATGTTGCCTGTAAAAAATATTGAAAAAAAAACTTATCAACTTTATTTTTGCTTTCCCGGAAAAAGTCCTTGTCAAACAGGATTCTCTGACAAAAAAAAGTATTGTCATTCATGTAACTAAAGAAATCGCACCATTCAATGCCAGTAATTGCTAACTGACATTGCACTTGAAAATAATAGTCATGGTTCTTCTTCAGTGTTTTCTCACTTGTAAGTGGGTCAATGTCAACGTATCTAACATTTTTGAAATCTGTTTCTCCCTCTTTGACTACTTTTATTTCCAAGAGCCCAAATGGTTGTGATCCTAGTAGTATAGGGAATGGGGGTTCTAGCGCAGTGACCACACGAGGATTTCCCGTTTAAAGTCACTAACCCGTGTTTGCGTAGCCCTCATTCCCTATGAGACCCCCAGGATTACCCGTGGGGGTAACAGCGCACTCAAAATATGTTACTTTACGCCAGGATTACCCGTGAGGGCAACAGCGCAATCTCAACACGGGCAAGATCCGTATCAAAAATCCACCTACGGACGACCCCCCACTCCAAGTGTGGTTGAGGGCAACAGCGCACTTAAATATATTAGTCTATATATGGAGTGCGAAGAATGTAAAGAGTTCGTTAACGACTTTTGCATAATTTGTCTAAGACCTAAAGTTATCGTACCTAAGCCAGAACCCTTTTGGTGTTGTGGTAAGAAAATGCAAATAGAAGACGACACGTCAGCACAGTGTTACGAGTGTGGTAAGAATATTCGTAATGCCGTACCAAATGCTACCAGAGAGCAGTATTACGCCAATGGAGGTCGTAAGAAAACGCCATATAAGAGATTAAAATACTTCAGGGACTGGATGAGTCATATCCAAGGTTTACATCCGATATATTTAAGCGACGAAGTAAAGAAGAAAATCATAGACCATTTAGAAGAGCCAACCCCGCAAAGTCTACGGAAAACGTTGAAAAAATTAAAACTAGGGAAATATTACAAAGCTATTCCCTATCTTTTGTCTGAAATTACCGGTAAGTCTATTCCCGAGGTTTCTGATATGAGCAGAGCCGAGTGGATGTTTTGTCGGCTGGATAAGGATATTCCTTATTACCCTGACGTAATTTACGAAATATTTTACAAAATAGACCCCAACCACCCCCTGTTAGGATGGATTCCGAGGCGACAATAACATATTACGCGTAATTCATACGATGAATTTATATTACGCGTAATAATTTGCCAAATAAGGTTATGCAAATAATTCATATTACGCGTAATAATTCGCCAAATAATTCACTGAATTTATATTACGCGTAATTTCCAGACTGACGTTCAATATGTAAATAGAATCCTGTCACGATATTTACTGAGCAAGCTTTCTTTGAAGCTCTTCTTTCGCTTCTTGGTAAATCTTTTTGCGAGATTCCTCGGAAAGATCTTTTACGACTGTTTTTTTATTCCTTATGTCCGTCTTTAATTTCTCGTATTTGTCTTCTTCGGCCAGAATAAGCGAGAATTCTACGTCGTCTATCTTTCTGTCACGCAAAGCCTTTGAGACAAGATCGGTAATAGTATTTACTTTAGCCCTAGATAGAGCTATTGTCGTGTCATGCTTGGATATTTTCGTGGATAGCTTTTTCATAATACCCGTAGCAACAGCAGAAATAATACCACAGGTTGCCCCAACGCCGGCCAAAGGAACTCCAACGATTATTCCCGGCCCAGTAAGCGAAGTAGCAACGCCAGAGCCCGTTAACACAACAGATATGGATCCTGAAGTTATCGCAATCTTATGTAGCGTACTCCGGGCTCTGACGTACTTTTTTCGGACTTTTTCGTAGTGTTTTGTCTGCCCTTCCAAGTAAGCCAGGATTAAGTTCACTTTGTTCAGACGAAAGTTTTCGGCGTTTAGTTCGTTAGGACCTGTATCCTTAGTGGTAGCGTGATAATTGGGAACATCTGGGTACAACTGAGGTGCTGATGGTATAACATCCATTATATATACTAATGTACGACGCTTTTGGGAATGATATTGAGGAGCAGCCACATCACGACAACCGGGATTATGCCAACTGGAGAGCCTTTAGGAAGATGTTTCCGCATGCAGACCCTAGTAAGTTCGAAAGAAGACCCGATGGGATTTACTATAACGGCGAAAGAATGTACAGCAATACGGACTTGGAGCCGCATGAGGAGAGGAAAGAGGCACAGCATTTGCCAATAACGAAGGAGGCACCCGCGCATAAAGCGCCCAATTTTCCTAGAAACTTATTGTTAACCACGGAAGATTACCCATTTTACGATGCTGAAGGTGGTGTAAACGACTTTGAAACGATGGTAACGTTCCTGAAGATTTCAGTGGGTAGGCAATCATTTGATGTAGTAGTAAGGAATATCTATGGGGATACGATGTTAAAGCATACGTCGGGTAAAGAGGCCAGGGAATGGTTAGCAGGACCCAATATGCGATATTGGCCGCAGCAGTTAAACTTTGCTGTCTGGGCCGCCACTAAAGGTTGTGGCGTTGCCGCGGATATGTTTCACGTTCCGATCATGCGGTTTCACGTTGCCTTTACGGTAAGGAGGTTGTTGAAGGAGCTTAACGTACCTTTACCGGGAGATAAGGCATTTAATCCAATGAATAATCGATATAACGCCGCAGCCCTAGAAAGGTTAATTAATGAGTTCAAACCACAGCAAAGAGACTTTCGTTACAAAGAGGGTAAGACGCATGGCCTTGGCATCGTTTACGTTTGGGGTGCCAACGGTGAGAAGCCGGCCGATTATGGGCATCAGGAATACCCAAGTAATGAGTTAGAGTTCGGTGATATGGGTGGTGATAAGAGCAATAATTCATTAATTACCAGAACCCAATCGAACTACCTCGGCACTTGGGATCCATTCGTGTTGATGAAAGGAAAAGGTTTAAGGAACCTAGCCAGGATTAACCGCAGCATTGAAGCATTTGTGTACTGCATCTTAGGAGCGCAGGTAAATACCCGCAGCCCCATCGTTGGATCCCAAGGTGCTTCGCGGGAAACGCAAGAAGAATTCCTAACTTTATTTGAGTCTGCAATAATAGAAAATGACATATCTAAATCGGTGCAGAGATATCAATTAGCGGTGCAGCAGTCTAAAGTGCGACTGGATTACGCTTTGTCGCCTGGTTGTTGGTTGATGCCAAGTAATTTGGTTATTAACACCAATTCCGTTGTGGGTTATAACAACAAGCTGCAGCGAGCTACTAAGGATATGAAGTTTGGGGTGAATGACGTGAACTCTGACATGACCAAGGGCATTACTCACTTCGTAGAGAAACCAAAAAAAGAGGTAGAAAAACCATTAAAAAAGGCGTACGTGCCGCCAAAGAAACCAGTAAAGAAGGTTACCGAGGAATATGACCATAACTTACTAAAGGTCGGCTTAACCGCTGCAAGCATTGGTCTGAGTTATTATATATGGCGATGAACAACCCCTACGTAGCTGGAGTAGATTGTGTTTATACGACTTACACAGGCGAGAAAAAATACACCCAGGCATCTTGGGTTGATGTCACGGGCATGTCCGTGAATTTGAACTACTCGGGAAAGAAGTTGATAATATGCAGTATTTGCATTGGCGTGACCGGCCATGCCAACGTCGGCTTTCGTTTTTGCGATGAGAATGGCATACTGCAGCCTATGCGTACGAAAACGAACAACAGGGAGCCTGCACATTTCTCTGTAGAACCTCCGACGAATAGCGCCGAAAACTTATCGGTTTGGACTCTCCACATGGTTGCTGATTGTCATGGGAAAGTAAAGCTACAGATGAGAGTAGACGACACCGGGGCGGCTACCGTGAATAGTATAGCAGACCAAAGAGACACGACCTATAATCACGTGACTATTAGCACTTTGACGGTGGTTAGTCTCTAGAAGCAAACTATGTTTGCTGAAATATATGAATCCGCATTTAAGTGAAACGCGCTACGTTCACTATTTAGACGTAAAGAAGTACGAAGGGCATAAGTGGTTTGATACAGGAATGTGGGTCAAAGCCGAAGGTCCTGCGTTGGTCATTTGCACCATTTGCATCAACACGGGATTGAGCGCGAACGTGGGGTTTAGGCTCGTCGACGAGAATGACGAACCTTTGCCCCCCTATCGAACTTCCCAAGACAGCAGAAGAGCGGCCCACTTTTCAATGGAGCCATTTAAATTTAGCAGAGAAAATCTGACGCCGGTCGCGTTTCATATGGTAATTAATTGCAAATATGCCAAGCTACAAATATTTCCCGATGATGGCAACGCCGATGGGTCGAGGCCAAGCAACATGAGGATAAATAGCATTACCGTGGGCAGTAATGTTGTCGACGCGCCTTGGAGTCACAAGACCATTTCTACTATGACCGCTATACCCTTGATGCCAAATTATCAAGGCGGTGCGAATACTATCTTTACTTATCCCCAGTCGAGGACGCCTCGGGCGCCCGACGACGATAAGCCACCAGTAATACATGAGGATAAGATTAACCCTTCATCTTCTTCAGGAGTACCACTCCAATAGCGACGACCAAGATCCAAATGTTATTCCCCACGAACTTCAACAGTTCTCCGCCGGCCCTAAGTGCCAAGGAAACAACCGAACCCAGCAGCCCAGGAAGACCGGCTGCCATCTTTTTTCCCAAGTCCGTCAGCCCACTGCCTAATTTCTTTACGCCCGCGCCCGTAGCCTTAAGCGCGGATAGGATGACTCCTACTACGCTCGAAATAGCAACCGCAAATGCCAGCGGAATACCATACTTCACCAGAGCTCTTTTTACCTTTTCCTTGGTGGTAAACCCCAGCTCTTTTTCCAGGTTTTCCTTTTGTGCCTGTAATTCCGCAACTCTCTCCTGAAGGGTTTCTGATTCCCTTTGGGCAGCCTCCCTTTCTTCTTCGGTACGAGTTAGGTCCGCAATTATTTCCTGCTTTTCGGATATGTTTTTTTCCAGGTCTTCGATAGCCTGAGTTTTTTGCTGGATTTGCTCTTCTTTAATGTTGATTTCAGCAACTAACTGCCGCCGCTCCACCAAAGAACCCTCTATGGTGGTTTGTAATTTCCTAACTTCCTCCTGACTCATGTTTAGGTCCTGCAGAGCAAGGCGAAAAGCCTGTCGAGCTGTATCCCTTTCATCTAAAGCCTTTTCGGCTTCTCGTTTAATTTGCAGTATGCTTTCGTCTTTACTTTGACCCAGCCGCAACAATTGTTTTTTATAGCTTGACTCCCTTTCCTTTAGCGTTTTTTCTAACGCCGCCGTCGGAGCATGTGATTTCTTAGCCTCCTCCAACTCCCTTTCTGCTTTATCCCGATCACGTAAAGCCTGATCTAAGTGTTTCGTCATTTCTTCCATTCTTACGTCTCGTTGACTAAACTTCTTCTCAGCATTAGCAAGTAGTCGACTTTGCTTTTCGTACGCCGCCTCTTTTTCTTCCAGCGCCTTTTGCAGTTCGATAGCGCGCCTTTCTAGCGCAACCTTTTCATTCAGGGTTTGCAACCTTTCTAACATGCTCCTAGTAGCCTGCTGAAAGCCTTTTAATCTTGAGACGTCGCCCCTAACGTTGCCCTCCTCATCAAAGAGGGGTTGCGGTTTTGTCCAGCGGCCTTTGTCGGGAAATCTTAAGTCTTGGACGCTTATGAGGACTTTGTTTCCCTTTTCCGTAAGCTTTACGTCGTCAGCATCAAAGTTGTCGTAGCGCTGCGTTAGCTCTTGCATTGCCCACTCTACGGTTTCCCGCGCGGCTGCTTCGTCTGTGTTTTGAAGTTCCAAGTACTCGGGGACGGGGCTGCCGCGGTTCCTTGATTGCCACATGCGATTCAAGGCTGCCTTGAAGCTTTTCCACCTATTGCCATACTTGCTTATCAAGGCCATGTCGTAAAGCAAAGGCTTTGCCCCCGCGTTTTTAGTCCATTCATCAAATTCTTCATCGTTAATATCGACTTGGCCTTCTTCGGTAAGGGGGTCAAAATCCGTTCCTTCTACTTCCATTATATATGATAAGCTCAAAGTTAAATCCCAACGTATTACCTAAGCAGGTTGGCGGGCTGAAAGCGGAACGCACCTTTCACCGGGTCACCTTTACCCCTTCTAGCGCTAAGCCAGGGGAGACGCTGTATGTGGGCGTTCCCCGCCTAACGGATAACCTAGTATTGGTTCCTGGCACCTTGGCTTTGAGGTTTGACCTAGCGGTACAGTCAAGCCCCACAGATGAAAGGATTATCGTTAACAACGTGGGTCGCAACATTGTTTCTAAGATGCGCGTAAAGTTCGCCGGGGAATCCTTGCTGGACTTAAATAGGTACGATCTGTATACCACGTACAAAGACTTATGGTTGACAGCCTTTGACCGCGCGCAAAGGATAGAACAAGGAATTGGTAGTGTCATTTTACGTAAGGTCCGCACACCTACGAAAACGCAACCTACTGACGGCAGCGGAGAAACCGCAGTGGCAGACGCAAAGCGAATAAAGACCGCCTATGGTAGTAAGTATGTCATACCACTGGACTTTGAAGTGATTACGAATCACGGTGTGTATTACCCAAGACAGTTATCCGAGCTACAGTTTGAAGTAACTTTAGCAGATGCTAATAACATCATTGGTGGGCTAAGCACTGCACTTACCACGACAACCCCATACTCTATTACCAACTTAGAGCTACAGTACGAAACGGTATACAGCGAAGAGCTGGCCCGTAGCGCTGGCATGGAATATAGCTCTGGCAAGGCATTCCTTTACGACCACGTAGTGATGTATAAGACGTTTAGCTTCTTGGATAAGACGGATGAGGTTATCAACCAAAGCATTAACCTCCCCCGAAGAAGTCTTACAGGGTTGATGCTGGTGTTTGCCAAACCCTACGAAGCCGGCAAGCGCGACTCCGAGGCCTTTCACAACCCCAACATTACTAACGTGGGGGTCAACATAAACGGCGTTCCAAACAAGGTCTACTCCCAGGGGATAAAGCCCGCAGACGTGTACAGAGAGGCCATGCGCAAGTTTGGCGACCAAATTAGCCCTGAGGAATTCTTTAAGGACAAATATGCGCTGTGGATTGACATGCGCACCATCAACGACGAAGACCTACATGGTCAAGGCCTCCGTCTAGTAAATACGCAGGATGGCATAACATTGGAAATCAAACGCACCAAGAATGCCTCCGCGGGCGACGGTGATAAGATAAACTGCTACGTCTTCGTCGTGTCTGACGCGCAGTTAAGCGTAGAAATGAACCAATTGAAAAGCGTTGCCTACTAGGACGGCTGAGGAATGAAGTCGTCAATGTTAAAATATTTCTTGAATATACAATGCTTCGCGTATTTGAAAGCAACGGTACGAAACTGCAAGTCGTGCAAGGCGATAAATTGTACTTCAAAGCAAAGGAAGTAGCGGCCGCATTGGGCTACGAACGCCCAAAAGATGCAATTAAGGTGCACGTTCGCGATAAATACAAGGTAAGGCTTAGCGAACTTAGGGTGGAGGTGAATCGCCTCCCTTCCAATTCACACCCACATTCCCTATATGTGAACGAATCCGGATTGTATCAGTTGATATTCTCCTCGAAGATGGCAAAGGCAGAAGAATTCCAAGATTGGGTCCTCGAAGAAGTCCTACCCGCGTTGAGAAAGACGGGTAAATATGCGATGAACAAGCGCTTCGACAGCCCGAATAAATTAGTTTTTAAGATAGAAAATGAAGCCGACCTACACGCGAAGGTAGTCGACTACATACGTAGGTTTTACCCCGATTTCATCATAGCGCCGGGTCTTGGCGAGCTTCAAGATTCAGACAGCAAGCGAATAACCTGCTGGCGAAAAGGCTACCAAGCCGGTCAACCCGACCTTTTGATCCTAAATGCGCATAAGAAATACCGCGGGTTGTGTATTGAGTTGAAAACCCCAAAAGGAAACGGCGTCTTATCCGCGAAGCAATCTAAGAAAATCTCACAGCTTGACGTAAATGGTTACCTAACGATGGTTAGCAACGATTACGACATCATCTGCCGTGCCCTGATGGATTACGCGGATGGCATTCGTATTCCCTGTAGGGGCTGCGTGAAGCGGTTTAAGTCCTACGCCACTTTGAAAACGCATTTAAAGATATTCCATAGGTATAATGAAGCTCAGCTTGACTCACTGGCGTGATCTTGCCCACGGTAAAGCATACGAAATAAAAAATTACGTCGTCTTCGAAGACATCGACCGCTTACGGTTAGTCCTCAAAGACTTAGAAGGCAAGGAATATTCCCTTTGGGCGCCGGATTGCGTGCGGTACGTAATTCAGGGCGAGGAATTCACCCACTTACGCAGCTATGGTAAGGTAAATGGCCGATGGAAGTTTGACATTGAAAGAAGAGTCACTCCATCTCCTCTTTGTAGTTAAGCGCGTCTGCTAAAGTCCGCTGCGCTTTAGGATCCGCGGAGCACCAATGCCCCACAAAGGATCCTTCGGAGAATACCCTGTCGCAATGAAGGCAGGTGTATTTTTTACGCGGCGGCTTACAAGGGGTAATGCAGTCGGCAGGTAGTTCGCAAGTAATACAGTCCATATATTGAAAGGGCGATTAGGAATCCTCCTAAGAAGGCGGCTGCGTAGGCTAGCATATACCTTTAAAAGGGGTTCTTATCTTTATTTATTATTATTAGATTATGCAAGCGCCCTTAAAAGGGGTCTTTATTTTTATTTATTATTATTAAATATCCTTAATTATTCTTAATAATAATAAATAAAAATAAGAATGGGATTTGAGACTCTTTGCGCAAACCCTACTTTACTATCTTAGGTCCTTTCTAACTTCTACGGGCTTTCCTTGCCGCCTCATTGCCGGCATGCCAGGCCTCAAAGCGATCTAAGTACTCCTTGAAACCGCCTTGGCCGTCGTAGAGGCACTGCCAAACATGTTGGTCACTTCTTTGACAGCCGCAGCGCTCACAAGTTGCCTCCCAATATTCTCTATCCTCCCACCTTACGCCTTCGACGCAGTCAAACTCCGCAAAGCGCTGGTCAATTTCCTTCTTCCGGCGCGTTAACTTCCTTTGGGTTTCCTTTGGGCAACATCGTGCAGCAACGTCGCCGTGCTCCTCGCAAGCCACGCTTAGCAGGTCGTAATTGCCGCGGCATCGATGTCGGTGCCATTCATCGTTCTTGTCCTCCTCGCAGCGCTCACATACGTTCTTTAAGCAAACGCGGTTATCCACGTGGTAATCCAACATCTGCGCGCTGCTAAAGAGTCGATTACACTCCTTACAACGCCTTTCGCGTGCCTTCTTAGCGCATACCTTCTTTTCCAGGTGGTATTTTAACATTTGCTTGCTGCTGAACTCCTTGTTACACCGCTCACACTCCATATATAATAACCCTTATATGAAATCCTTAATGGACTCTTTTGCCCCGGATACTATTTCAAAGAGTGTCTCAGAATGTTAACATTATTAAGGATGCCTGGAAACTATTTCAAAGAGTGTCTCAGAATGTTGACATTGTTAAGTATATGTGGAAAGCCCGTAAGGATTAGTAGGCGGCTTAAAATAGTAAAGTAGGGTTCGTGCAAAGAGTCTCAAATCCCATTCTTATTTTTATTTATTATTATTAAGAATAATTAGGGATATTTAACAATAATAAATAAAAATAATAACCCCTTTGAAGGGCACGTCTTAACAAAGATTTAACCTAAACGTCAACATTCTGAGACACTCTTTGAAATAGTTTCCACATATACTTAACAATGTCAACATTCTGAGGCATTCTTTGGAATAGTTTCCACATATACTTAACAAAGATTTAACCTTATTGTTAACATTCTACAGGGGATATCGCATGAAGTCCTTAACGGACTCCTTAGCCCACGTTGCCATAGTTATCAGCGCACCAAACCGTTCTGCGCGCTTCAGACCGCACATTTCATCGTACAATTCCTGCACGCGCTCTTTCAGCCGATCGATCTCCTCCCTTTGCATTTCTATGGTGTCTCTTTTATCTTTTGCGTCGGTGGCAATCCTTCTTACTGCGTCCACTGGGTCCATCGTATATATAATGGATCCGAACCATATTCCCTGCAATGCTCTGATAGTAGGACCCACCGGCTGCGGAAAGACCCAGTTCGTCGTGGAGCAGCTATTAGGACCCTTTAGATACCGCTTCGACTATATCGTGCTATTATGCCCCACCTACGTGAATAACCGCACCTGGACGGGCATAGGAGTGAAAGATGACGACTTCTTTGTAGATATCTTAGACCCTAACGAGTTATCCAGCCATTTGAAGTTCTGGCACAAACAATTCCCTAAAGATACGCAAACCCTCCTCATATTGGATGACATCGCCTGCGGGGACGACGTAAAAAAGCGCACCTCCGAGCTCGTTAAACTCGCCTTCAGCGGTAGGCATGACAATATCAGCGTTTGGTTGCTCTCGCAGCAGCTTACCAGCGTCTCTAAGCCCTTCAGGGAAAACATAGGTTCACTTGTCGTATTTTATACTCCGAGCAAGTCTGACCTGGAAACCATCTTAAGCGACTACGGCGGTGAGATATCCAAGGAACAGTTACACGAATACATGCGGCATTTAAAAACGCACCAACATTCCAAGATGATCTTCTCTTTGAGGTTTCCCTACACGGTTGGAATCTATGATTCCTAATGTATATGAACATTGAGCAGCTCTTAGATGAAGTCCCCACGCAGTTAGATGAAAGTAACCTCAAGGAACAACTTAACATCCTTGTGTCTTCTGGGAAGTGTAAAGAAATGATAGGCAAGGAACTTACCCATGAGCAGGTTAATAAGTTGTCAGAAGATGAAGTCAAGAAGTTCCATAAGAGGTACGAGGCTGCCCTTGCAAGTAAGACCACGGACGCCGTAGCAGACTCCGCTATCCGACTTGCGACTAAATTGCTTGGACTTGCACTGCCCATAGACGACGTGGAGCAACTGCGGAAGGACATAAGCGAGGACTATGTCATCGCCCAAGAACTTAAGATAACCTGCGGCTGGTTGTCTTTGAAGTGCGGTAAGTTAATGGCAGTCGCCTCTGTGGCTTTGCACGTAGCTCAGCATGTCGACTTGAAGGAGGTACTAGGTTCCTTCGGAACATCTTGGAAGGACTTCAAGAAGGACAGAGAAGTCGAAAAGGTCTTCCAGGCAGCACTTACTGAGGTACCTGATCAAGTCGCCTCAAGTACTTAGTCAAGTTATCCTTAAGTACTTAGTCAAGTCGCCTCAAGTACTTACTTAAGTCGTTGTCAAGTACTTAGTCAAGTCGTCCTTAAGTCATTCTCAAGTACTTAGTCAAGTCGTCCTTAAGTCATTGTCAAGTACTTAGTCAAGTCATTGTCAAGTCATCCTTAAGTCATTCTCAAGTACTTATCAAGTCCTTCAAGTCCTTAGATATAAATGAGTGAACCAGAGTCGAAGGCAGAGCAGCCCGAGCAGAAGATTACCAAGGCTAAATCTCCAGGCAGAGTTGCCGCGGGGAAGAAGCTCGCGGAGATGAACAAGAAGAACAAAGCCAAAAAAGAAGAAAAGGTGGAGGAAAAAGAAGAGGGATCCTTTTGGAATCCCAGCTACGTCATTGGCGCGTTAGGAGTTGCTATAGCAGCAGGCAGCCTCTACTTACAATGGCGGGCTACGAAGCCAAAAGTAAAGTGGGAGGCCGCAACATATCACGCGCCCGTGGAGGTTAGAAAAAGTAAGATCCCTGAAATGGAATAACCTTCTCGCTTTGTAATATAATGTCGACCGCGTTGTTGAAAACTGTTGAAGAAGCAGCTATTATTACTTCCATCGTTGCGGGTATTGGTTGGGTGGGTAAGAAAGTGCTCAAAGAAGACTTTACTGAAGACCCAAGCAAGAGCTTCGCTAATTTTGCTAAAATGACCGCTGCCGTAGGCGGGGCTATCATGCTAAAGGATTACCTACGGAAGGAAAAGTACCTGCCTAACATATAATGGCTAGCGTGGTCGCAGGCGGAGTTATTGCAGCTTTAGCATTTACAGGGGCTAATTATGGTGGTAGATATCTGGATAGATTAGTTAGAGGTGATCGCAGCGGAGATTTGGCCGCCGAAAGGAAGAGACACGACTTAGCGCTGGAGAAATATCAGCGGGACGTGGCGGCTTGGAATGAAAAAAGACAAGCTTACAGGGATTGGTTGGACAAGAACTACCAAGACAAGATGCAGGCGGATAAGAACTTTGAAAACACAGACTACGCCTTTAAGCTCTATGCGCAGGCGCACCCCGCGGCATTAACGGGGTTAAGAAAGCCCCAGTTCAAGAATTACTACCAGCCTTCTAAGAAACAAAAAGATAGTGAGTTGGTATTCGTGGGAGTTGCAGGGCTGGCGGGAGGCGTAGCTTTGGCGTATTTAGTATAAGTCAGCAAGCGTAGCTTACTTCTAGAAGGAAACTGTGTTTCCTGAAATATATGATCGTCTTTTTGGAAAGCGACAAGAATGACTTTACCACTTATCTGAATCCCCCCATCAAAGCCCATAAGGTTAGGCTCATAAGTTGCTCTTTGTACAATTCTTGGTATAACCTGATTAGGGGCATAGTCACTGAGCATACAGGAGGATCTAACTATCAAGCCGTATTGCTGCCCGATGGACATTATACACCAATCACACTGGCCAAGGAATTAGCAAAACACGGTTATACTCTCACCACAGGATTGCCGCACGAAATGACCCTCAAACATAATATGTCAAATTATTCAATGACTTTTGGAAAGTCTGACCCATTGGGATCTTTATTATGTGCCTCAGGCAAGACGATTACCAACACAGCCATACCTGTGAAATGGAAAGTCGCATCCTCTTACGAAGTCTATTGCGATTTAGTCCATAGTTACAACAATGGAGAAAAGTCTTCTCTTATGTCCAAGTTTCTACCCAAAGGTAATCCATTTGACCTGGTAGAATACACTCCCATTTCTTTGAGCTATGACTTGTCTAATTTGGTAGAAAGCATAAACATCACCATTAAAGTGGACGGAAAGACGGTGGATTTTAACGGACGCAAGATCAATCTTGTCCTATCCTTCGCTTGAATCAAGCGAAGCGCGATTCTATTCATATAATGGGCCGCGTAGAGGACAAACTCAAAAGGATTTACTATGGGCCTGAAGGCTATTGGAAAGGAGCGTCGGCCATCAAGAAACTCGCGACCGCGGCCAGGGTATCAGAAGAAACGGCTAAGAATTGGTTAAAAAAGCAAACCCTCTGGCAGGTTTATCTTCCCGTGCCCAAGTACATTCCCAGACCCAGCTTTACCGTAAATGTCCCCAATAAAGTTCATCAGGCGGATTTGCTTTTCTTACCGCACGACAAGGTGAGAAAAAAGACCTATAGATACGCTTTGACCGTAGTCGATATCGCAAGCAGATACAAAGACGCCGAACCCATAACCAGCAAGGATTCTGGGGAAGTCGCAGAAGCCCTAGGTAGGATTTATAAGCGCGTCTTGAAATGGCCTAAGCTGCTGCAAGTGGATGCGGGGACAGAGTTCATGGGCGTGGTTACTAAGACCCTGAAAGACCACGACACTAAGATTAGAAGAGCCGAAGCTGAGTACCACAGGGGTCAGAGCATTGTCGAAAGATTCAATAAGACCCTGGCCGAGCGTCTCTTTGGGTACCAGTATTGGAAAGAGCTGGAAGATCCCTCCAAACGCAACAGGGAATGGACACAGCGGCTCCCCCAGGTCGTCGCGGCTTTGAACAACGAGGCGGCCAGGGCTACGGGAATGAAACCCAAGGATGCCATAAAAAAGGAACACGTGGAGCACAAGTCCTACGTCAGAAGTTCAAGGGCGGTCTTCCCCCATGAAAAAAAATTAGGTAATGTCACGGTCCGATATCTCTACGGACCGGGTGAATTAGAAGGAGGATCCAAAAGAGCTACGGATCCTAATTGGTCTTTGGAAACTTACCAGATCCGAAGCGTAATAGCTAAGAAGGGTCAGCCCATCTTGTATTATCTTCACGATGGCCCCACACGTGGGTTCGTCATGGAAGAACTGCTTATCGTGTGATGTCCGAATGCTATCGTATGCACTCCGTCATCACACATCCATCGCTTACCGTCAAATGCAGACAGTGACACCTTCTCCTGCGTGACGTTATGTATCTGATGACCATAGCTGCGCAGGCTGTTCATCTTATGCCGCTGTTCCTTGCGTGTTCGTAATACGTTGAGGTAGGACTCGTGCGTAATGTCCTTCTTAACCACGTACTTTTTTACGCCTTTAGCTTTCTTTTCTACGCCGTCTAACTTTAGCACGCTGTACATCTTTGGTTTCAGACCCACGTACTCTACTATGGGTTTTCCTAACATTTCGTCTTTCATCTTCCCAATTACCTTCTTATTCTTCGCAGAGTAAAGGAAGTGCTCCTTCGGGTAACCGCTGGTGTCGTACTCGTCTATGTCGGGGAGGCAGTCTTTGTAAACGTCTTCCGTTTGCACTTCTAGAATTAGGGAGTCGGTGTCTGTGTACAGGAGGCGACAGCGGTCTCCGTACTTTGGCTTAAGCTTATCGTAGTAGAACTCGTACATAAGCAGCTTCGATAGATCCAGCACCGTAAAGCCTGTGTAAACGGGCTTGTTTAGTAAGAGGTTTGCCCTTTTCATGTGAATCACGTAGAAGTTCAGCATTTCTACGTATCTAACGAAGCCTGGCTGTGACACGTATGCTTCTGCTTCCTCTTTGGTGCTGACTATTTTTACGCTTACGCGCTTGCGGATGTTCTCCATTGTCTTTCCGAACACGCTGTTGTTCATCAGTTTGAAGAGGTTTTTCTCGAAGTCATTTTTCGCTGCGGTACGCTTTTGCGTGTTAAAGTCAATGTAGGGACGCATCCAGGGTTCCTGCGTGAATTTTTGGACTCTGTGGATCTTCTCTACGCGCATTCCGTGTCGCACGTAGAACTGCAGGTTGCGGTAATGTACCACATACTTCTTCTTATCCATCAGGTTCATAGTTAGTTTCCTGTACGGTTTGTAACCAGGGCACATTTGCTTTTGCAGCGGACTTAGCTGCTTAAATGGTATCTCTATCGCTTCTGGTGCTAAGGGGAACTCATTGTGTTCGTCGTGCAGGCGCTCTGGGTACTCCAGATCCACTTCTAAGACGTAACCCTTGTCTTCCTCCTTTCCTACCTGCATGTAGAAGTCTATCGGCTTCACTGGATCCCATTCGAAGTCTCTCACAGGTAGGTACTGTGACATTGCCCAACCATAAAGGTTATTCGCATCCAGGTAGTAAATGTATGTGGTTGGTTTCTCTGGGTCGTGCTCTACTAAGGGGTTGTTTGCGCGGGCGTAACGTCGGCTGGGCCCGCATACGCCGCCACGAATACCGTCTTCCATAAACCGATACATGTCGTACTCCGTTAGGAGATCCAACTGCGCATTTGTCTTCTTTAACAAAGCACTCCAGCTGAGCCCAGGAGCCGTGTAGAAATTAGCGGGATCCAATCCGTAATATTCCATAGCCATCTTTCTGAAGCTTTGGAAAACATCTGCAAGCAGCACTACGTCAGACCTTAGGTAGATGTCGTGGTAGTCCCCCATGTTCTCACAGGAGTACTTTTCCCACACGTCTAACGCATGCTGGTACTCCTCATCCTTTATGCCGGACTCGTTTAGGGTGCTGTAGAAGCGATCTTTGGGTGGTAGGGACTCTTTGAATCGATCCCAGGAATCCATGTATTCGTATGGGTAGACTCCTTTCCTTTCCGCGCCATATTGACTGGAAATGGGAAAGTTGGTGTTATACTTTACGAGGTTTGCTAAGGAGTCCGCCATAAACTGCTGCGAATCTAAGAACTTTAGCTTACCCACAGTTACGGACATGTAGCGCTCTTTGTTGTTGGGTATGCATTTGACGTCGGAGCCGTCTGTTCCTTGTAGTAGCAAATGGGAGTCGTAACCGCGGAGGTTGTGAAAGAACACCGGAATCTCCATGTCTGGATTTACTTTGAAGTTTATATTGCATTTCCAATGAGCCGCTCCTCTGTATTTACCCGTGATGTGGCAGTGATCCCTAACCTTATCCACATAGAAATCCTCAACAAATGCTTTGTGGCAGTGAATGCAGTGCGTGGAGGGCTTTCCCGGCTTCTCACCTTTCTTAGCATACTTCCCGCATTTAAAATGAGCTTCTCCTAGATACTTTCCATCTTCATCCCACGCTTTCTTGGCTCGTCTTCCAAACTGAAGAAGCGTATGTTGGCAAATGTGGCATTTTTTTGCCTTGTTAAAAGCCTCCTGGTTCTCTTTGGTAAATTCCATCTTCTTTGGACGTCTTAATTGTTCTCTAATCTCCCCCTCCTCTTCTCGCAATGCTTCTAGAAACTCATTAGCTGCGTTCTTACCTCGGTAAATCACAGGAGGGTTTGCTTTACCGTCTGATCTGACTACTATGTAACCAAAGGAGCAGATCTCGTGTAATCCTACCTTATTCGTGGCACCACGTTTCTGCTCTTCCTTAGTTATCAACGCTTCGAAGTCTGCATATATCACGTAAGGCACTTGCATCTGCTTTTGATGGTCTGCGTATGAAAGCTCTTTGTTGGTGGGTATCTGGATCCGTTGCGCCACTTCTTCGACTCCGCGGCAGATCTCATCGTGTTTCTTTAGGGTATTTAAGGATGTAAATGACAGCAAGCAGCAGTCGCAGAAGTACTTTTTGCCTTTGTGCTTAGTATGTCTGTAGAATAGTCTGCTAATGTGTTTAACCCATGAGTAGTGTCCGCCGTGGTAGAATAAATGTACGCGCTCTCCTTTACTTTTTGACAGAACTAACGGTACTATCGTCTGCTCTCTGACTCCGTAAACGTTAATTGCTAGATCGTTTATTTCCTCAAATATGGGGATGTCTATCAACTGCATGGGAAATTCCACACCATCCCACTCTAAATCATCTGTGGGATACTTACTTGTCCTACAGGGATCCTTCTCTGCTGGATACAGTGCAGACCTGATTGCCCACATAAAGCATCGATTGTCTTCATTCTTCACGTTTACAATAGCCTTCTTCCTTTCTACCCACGTTGGTAGCGGTACGTAACTCCCCCCTCGTATGGGTACGTACCTGGCCATACTTATCTCTATTCCTTCAACCTCCTCTACTGTCCAACCCGATCCTTCTTTCGTGTAGTTAGACAGCGACTCCATTATTGCTTCTAAGGCTTCACTGAGTGACCTATCCAGATTCGTGGATTCTAATATCACTAACGACTTTGATCGCAACATTGCTGTCGTCATTACCTCGTCTTTTGACAAACTTACTTCTACCATTATGCTCGCTTTCAGGGCTCCTAATTCTTCTATACCTTTTCGGAGAGTCCTTTTAACCTTCCTTTCTGACTGACGCCAAAACTGTCTAACGTCAATCTCACCGTTACCGGGTATTGACACCGTGCTGAAGTTGCTTTGGGATTCCATCTATATAATAGGAAATATTTTATACCTAATACCAAGCACTTTTTAGGTCGTCGTAGTCGTACTCACAGTCCTGACAATGCCAAAACAATTTAACCTTAGTCTCAAACTTCTTACCACATCCACAATCATAACTGCTCATACACTTCGTCTTCATTTTCAAATGCTTTTTCAAATCCGCTTCTTTCTTAAAAGTTCTCTTACATTCTTCGCACTCCATATATAGACTAATATATTTAAGTGCGCTGTTGCCCTCAACCACACTTGGAGTGGGGGGTCGTCCGTAGGTGGATTTTTGACACGGATCTTGCCCGTGTTGAGATTGCGCTGGAACCCCCATTCCCTATACGGGTAATCCTGGCGTAAAGTAACATATTTCGAGTGCGCTGTTGCCCTCACGGGTAATCCTGGCGTAAAGTAACATATTTTGAGTGCGCTGTTACCCCCACGGGTAATCCTGGGGGTCTCATAGGGAATGAGGGCTACGCAAACACGGGTTAGTGACTTTAAACGGGAAATCCTCGTGTGGTCACTGCGCTAGAACCCCCATTCCCTATACTACTGATCCTTCAGCTGCAGCAGTGATATCGTAGACCTTGCGATCAGGACTACACCCAAGCCATGGGCTCTTTGGACAGATGACCAATCCACTGGGGTAGAGGTTGACCATCCCTGATTTGGCCTGATTTGCATAAATCATAGCTGCATGCGGTTCCAATTCAATACCCCTTCGCATAGGTGCAGTGACTACATGTCTTGATGGATTCAATTGCTTCACCAAATTCTCAAAGTTTGAGATACGCTTTGCGCAAAGACCAAATTTACTTGCAGTAATTCGCTTGGAGCGCAACATCTGCCATAGATTACAAGCACTCTGTGTCACAGTTTTTTGCTCAATGTCAATGGCAACTGATTGAGTGACTGATAATGCCTCTAGTGCTGCCTGTTTGTCTTGAGTTAAGCAAAACTGGACATTATTATCGAAGTTTTCTCCTGCATTCTCCATTGGTAACCTGGGAAAGTCACTGGCAAGAAAGTCATTTATCACATACTCTTGAGAAAGCTTCTGCTGGTAAGACAGCACACTACCTTTGAAGACATTTCCATACCTTGTTGGAACTTGAGGTAAATTTGGTCTTAGCTCTTCTGTGGGAGCAATATCAACTGCCAGGGGTTGCGGTTCCAGACCAACAAAGTCACTCTTACAAAGAAAACCATAGAATGTTGAAGGTGAATACAAATTGCTTTTGATGAACTTTTTGTAATTGGCTCCCATTTTTGGCTTTTTAACCAGTAAGGACTGTACTTCTTTAGACTGGATCTGCCTTTCTCTTGGGATACTCCAACGCTGAGTCATACTTGTGCATGTCAGATCATCTGGCAGGGAGACCATTCCAAGGGTTTTACAATGAGCAATATAGAACAGTAGGCCTATTAGGTGGTGGCAGAAGCCACTAGCACCTGCAACACAGGAACATTTTCCATGAATGGCGTTGTTTTCCAGTCTCATGAAACACTCCAGAATGTGTGGTGGCTCGCTTTTTCTCATCGAGCGAAAGCACTTTGCTGTCACCTTGACTCTATTCACTGAATAGGTGACTGAAATAGAAGAAAAAAAGTTTTAGATTTAATAATCATATATCCCAGGTTAGTGCCAATAATAACTATATTAAAAAATTAGTATTATATCATGGTATCTTTTAAGATCACTTCTTTGATGGTACATATAACTAGATCAAACTTTGATTTTACATACCTTGGATGTTGTGTAGATATCCGGGCTCAGCAAAAAATTTGTAAGCTCTTGTGGTGCTTGTGCACCCAGACATGGTTTTCGCATATCTCTCAACCTCAGCAAAGGAAAAATCAGGAAAATTTCTCAGATCTTGAGTTGGAGTGTCCGTGGAAGCTGATAATAACACAAATAACCAAAGTTAATTCCAGCATACGTGTATATAAAAGACACGAAAGTAGAGTACATTAGACATCTGAAAAAAATTAATATGGAACATCGAACTTTATCGTTATTCATAGACAAACAGCATACTTGTTTCTCACCGAACGCTCAAATGATATAAGTCAAGATAAACAAAGGTTTCAGAACACAGAAAGCGCTAAATAAAGAATGAATAATAAGGTTGCTTACCTTGACCATTGTTCGCCATGCGGTCCACTGCTCACTTCGGGTTTAAACGTCAAAAAATCGTCTTGATGTTTGAAATATAAACAAAAAACTCGAAGAAAACAATCCAAGAGACTAATAACTTTAAGAAAATTGACTAATACTAAAACAGATTCGAACAGATCGCAAATAAATTGAATATAAAACTTCAAGTATGGCTTCGTCACGTTTTAATTTCAATATGGCGCTTGGGACGCTTGCGTCCCAACATGGCGTTGCTACGCGGTAACCAAGCACGTGACCTAATCCTGCAAAGGGCCTATTATCTTGGAGTATGGGTTAACCAAGTTTGTCGTAGGTTTCCAAATACATGAGTGGAACTTACAAATTTTTTGAGGATTTTGGTTCTCCTCACTTAGAAAAAAGAAAAGAAAAATTCAATGTGAGGCAAGATTCGAACCCGTCACCCTTGACAACAAATGACATTACAATTCTTATCCGCCCCTAACCGAAAACCTAACCACTCATCCACGGAGTGAATTCACTTGGATGCTTTCAAAATTTTGTTACATTTACAGTGCAGATACTCTAACCATGAATACTTCAAGGTTTTTTTTTACATTTTTTCAACATTTTTCAAACTTTATTTAATGCGTTATCCAATCACGACAATCGTTAGGAGTTCTATGTTTAGCTTTCTCATGGGAACTACTGAAAAACTAAATCACATCAATTATATCGTGTGTTCTGATTGGATGATGCCTAAAAGTTGTTTCATTCTAGGAAATTTTTGTATCCGTTTCCGGAAATTTTCGAAAACGGTCTCCAGAGTGGAAATTTTCGAATACGCTCCGAATACGGATACGTGTGGACGGTCGTATCCACAAATTTTTGAATACGATGACGTAAACACGATTTTGCGCATGCTCAATAAGAAAAACTATCCGTCAAATGGACTAGGCACTAGCGTGCATCAGGGCGGATCAAGAAATTTCTGGATACGTGTGGACAGTGAAAACGATTCGAATACGCTGCGTGTGGACGCAAACATTTTCGTATCCGCAAAAAAAAAAAAAAAAAAGAAAAATTGCGGATACAAAAATTTCCGGATACGTGTGGACGGGGCCTTATATGACGGCATTCCTGCAAATAGGTGTATGGACCTATTTAAAAAAACGTTGTCGGTCGGGATCTGAAATCTGAGACCGAAAGGAATTGTGGATTGTTGTAGCTGTAAATTGTTTGTGGTATTAATTACAGTGGAACCCCGTTAATAAGGACACCGTTGGGACTGACAAAACTGTCCTTATTAACGGGGCGTCCCTATTAACCGGGGTGTCAGAAAAACAGCTGAAAACACATTTTTAAACCATTTATTTTTACTGTGCTGTAAACCTTGAAATACAATGTTCAATACAACAGCCTAAACTGAAACAAAACTGCATATCACGGTACGAGCACGACATCATTTCTGCACTATACTGTACTGTGCTGTATAATTTCGTTTAAAGAAATCTGTGAAAAGGCCAAGACATTAAAACCGAGACTAAGTCATGGGAGGCGGCCAGATATGATTATGATTATTGAAACAGTGAGTGATAAAATTGTTAACTTGTAGTTGAGTTCTGGGAAATAACAGTGCAATGGTATTGCGAGCTTTGTCTATTTCATTATGCTGTAATAGCAAACTCTACTGCAATGATCAGTGTGTGGTCCGTTGATACGCAAAAACTGACGATATAATCCGTATTAAGCTCATTATATCAATAAACAAATACTGTAAAGACGTCTTCAAATTTGAAGTGTCCTTAAAGCGGAGTTGATTTTGTATGGAAACTGTCATTCAGGTCCTAGAAATGTGTCCTTTGAGCTTTCGTTGGGACTTTGAAACCTGTCCTTAATAACGAGGTGTCCTTATTAAGCGGGTGTCCTTATAGAGCGGGATTCCACTGTATAGTAGTTCACAAAAAGTTAATATCTTGATATACTAACTTTGAGCGATGACCTGCGCTGGAAAACTATCTGGATAAGTGTATATTGAATTTTGAACGAAAAAAACACTCATACTCGATAAACAACGTACACCATAACCTTCACTAACCACTCAAGCACAGGGGGACTAGCTCAAATGGTAGAGCGCTCGCTTAGCATGCGAGAGGTACCGGGATCGATACCCGGGTTCTCCAAGACTTTTCATTTTCAACTTTTCTAATGCTTTTTGTTGCTAATAGACCCGTTTCGAATTCCAAATTACCTCTGTTTTTCTTGATTACAGACTCATTTGCACAGGGTTAGCCTCGAGTTTGTGCAGAATATTCATGTATCTCAGTCAAGGCCCGTCGAGTTTCAAAATTGTTGTATTGTTGAAGTTGTGCATTCTTTACTTTACCGTTGGTATTTGTGAATATTTAAACACTGATACGAGGCTAACCCTGTGCAAATGAGTCTGTAATGAAGGAACACAGCGGTAATTTGGAGTTCAAAACTGGTCTATTAAAAAAAAAAATTGTTGGCAAGAATCTAAAATCAGATTTTTTAATCATATCTTTCCTTTTAGTATTGTATTGTTCATGCAAACAAACAAGAAATGAAAAAAAAAAAAAAAAAAGATTTATTTCATCATAATGCTACTTAATCTTGTGTAGATTAAACCTTTATGCATGTTTACGAAACAATATTAGAGACTAAGAAATTAAAAGGTTAAAAAGTTCTGGTTATTATTTGTATTGCATGTATTACTTAAAGTGCTACTATGACGAAAATCGCTCAAACTTGGATTCAGCTGAAACTTCCTAAGAATACTCTTTAAAGGTCCAATAATCACTGTATGAAGTGTTTTCTCGATATTCAGGACGAAAGTATGATATTTTTACGATTATTTTTTGGAGTCTGTGACGTCATACAATCAACATCGAACATCGCTCCATACATTTCTTTGTAGTTTATGATCAAAATATCAGTAGTAAAGGGAGAAAGAAATACCCAAACACCCCAAAATATAAATTATAGTCACAAGTAATGTGAAATAAGCACATTAGCCACCCTTTGGGCTTCATAGGAATAAAATAAATTAAGGATTTATATACAAAGAAATATATGTAGCAATGTTCGATGTTGAGTGTATGACGTCACAGACTCCAAAAAATAATCGTAAAAATATCATACTTTCGTCCTGAATATCGAGAAAACACTTCATACAGTGATGATTGGACCTTTAAAGAGTATTCTTAGGAAGTTTCAGCTGAATCCAAGTTTGAGCGATTTTCGTCATAGTAGCACTTTAATTTCATTTATTGAACTAGTAAGTGACAAAGTTTTAACACTTTGGAAATTTTTTTCCTTTAAACTCCAGAAATTTATCACATCGTCTGATTATACACATTCATATACTATAAATTTAAGTAGAGTATTTTTAGAGTGCATTCAACAAACTTATGCACATAATCATGGACAATAAAACCATGGAATTAACAATCTACCTGCTGAATTAGTCACAGCCCCAAATGTTAATCACATTGTCTGATTATACACCCTTATATACTATAAAATGAAGTAGAGTATTTTTAGATTGCATTTAACAAACTTATGCACATAATCATGGACAATAAAACCGTGGAATTAACAATCTACCTGCTGAATTAGTCACAGCCCCAAATGTTAATGCATTTAAAAGTGGGGTCTGTAAATTAGGACACCAACTTTGATCCTGACCTCCCCGAGCACTTAAGCCTCGAAGAGAGGGCGTGCTAGCAATTTGGTAAATGTAAACGCAATCTAGAAATTGGTTTTTCAGTCCATGATTTTGGTCTGTAATAGTTGCTTGTCATTTAGTTTGAGTGCGTAACTCCATGTGCAAGCATTACACTTATCTGATTAGAAAGTATTTCTTATATATTGTATTTGTTAACCTCTTCAAATCTTATTTTCAGCCGGTTCCTTGTCATTTAGTTTGAGTTTGTAACTCCATGTGCAAATATTACACATACGAGTGATTGGAAAGTACAGTAAAACCCCGCGTGTAAGAACCTAGATTTTTTAAAGTCAGCATGAACAGGTTCTTATATAAATGGTGCTTAAATTGAAGTCAGGATATCTTGGTTCTTAAATGGGTTCTTAATTATAATTTTTGGTAAGTAAAAATACTGTATTGAATAAAAACTAGGTTAAGTAGTTACTATTTAGATCTTATTTCATGGACACAGTGTAAGCACTCAAACATACAGAGTACTGTATTTTATTATTTACATTGAGAAGGGAAAAAAACAACAGATTTCCGCACAATCCAAATATGGAATTCATCATACCATATATGGAGTGAGATTTCTTTGCTCCAACTTCGACACTAACATATAGAGTAAAGCTTGATAGGCTTTATATTTGGAAATTAAAGAACCTACTTTGACATTTCAGCCTGAAATGGTGCTTAAAATGTAAACTTCAGCCTGACAGGTTCTTAAATTTTAAGTTATTATACGCGGGGTTTTACTGTATTTGGCAGCCTCTTCAAAGCTCATTTTCAGCCACTTCTTGAGTGTTGGTAAACGTATCGTTAAATACGGGTTCGTCCAACAAGAATACATTATCTTGTCCCAGAGAATTCTTTCGGATGATAGCTGTCATAGGGATACCAGGTTTTTTGGAAGCACTTTCCTTGCCTTGCCGATAGCGCCAAAATAAGTAGCTCGTGATCAGGATGCAAACGATGACTAACAAGGCTAGGATGATGACAAATGGTAGATATGTTCCCTCTGCGTTTTCTGTATCGATGAAAAAAAGGCGAAAATAAGATTATTTGGCAGTCCCATAAAATGATTAATATTTTTTCAGTGATCAATTTTTTTTGGATGTATTTATTTTTGTTTAAAAAAAGCAACAACAACAACAACAAAACAACAAAAACACTACAATGGTACTACCTAACATTGTGTAGCGTTATGGAAAGGTCCTAGCAAAGATTCAGCCCTAACCTTACCTTGATTGTGATTTTTTTCCATTTTAAACTTCTCATCCATATAAATTACCTTAGATGACCACGAAACAATGGTTTGAAGTCGAGACTGAACTTGATTCTTTTATTCATCAAGTTCAATCTCGACATGAAACCATTGTTTCGTGACCAGTCAAGCGAATTCGAGATAGGTCTAATCAGGATGCAATACGATTAGTTTGTGGCACACTAGTATAAAACCTATTTTGCCTGATGTCAAAAATTAAGACACAGGAAGCCCGGCTTAAACATGTAAGGCGTTACAATCACTTTTATAATATCTTTTTT
Organism: Actinia tenebrosa; assembly: GCF_029948245.1. Classification (NCBI taxonomy): domain Eukaryota; kingdom Metazoa; phylum Cnidaria; class Anthozoa; order Actiniaria; family Actiniidae; genus Actinia; species Actinia tenebrosa. The sequence goes on from NW_028292570.1 coordinate 5,380,710, forward strand.
TCTAAAAGTTCACAAGTCTGAGGCGGGCTTCTTTGATAACGTAGATCTACTCAAAAACTAAACAAGTGTTTAGATAGAAAACGAGCGAGCGTCTGTGGAACGTTCACCCGAACACAAAGCTACAAAACTACATGACTCGCAGCACGTTTACAAAAACCGAGCACGCGTGCCCTAATGGCACCAACCGCTGATCATCAGCGACAGATAAAGATTGACAACATGGCTGACCTTGATGCCTTTGACTTGACTTTAAAGTTTCTGGGTTACCAGGGGCAACTTCAATCAGTTTGATAGCACGTGACACTGTTTCTCTTCCATTTGTCACACTGCATACGTATATTCCATAATCAGTAGATCTCTTGGGATATACCACTACGACGTTTTGGAGAACTTTGATCTCTGTTGAGTTTCCTAAAGAGGTATTATCCTTTGTCCAGCTGTATTTCATTGGTGGAGCTCCGGTTGCATAGCACCCAAGGCTAACTTTATCTCCATTACTCGCTCGAACCCATGGCGCCATTTTTTGACTTGAAATTTTAAGCTTCTCTGTATCAAGTTAATAAGAATCATGTTAAGAGTTAACAAATCAGCTTGAGGAAAATAGTCCTTATCCAGTGGATAAATCGATGCTGTTATCCACTGTATAAGATTTATCCGTCGGAAAGCGCTATACAACCTTTGTACAACAGGGCCCAGTTGTTAAGGTAATCATATTCATGTGTCTTATCATGCACAATCTTGAAGCGAAGAAATGATACTCTACGGAAATAACACGTGGTCTGAAATGGGAAAACATTAGGCCCAAGCTAAATGGGTCTTATGAGGGCCTAGATATTTAAGCCCTTTCTAGGTTTTCCATCTTTTTTGGTTTTGTTTCATTTTTCTTTTTTAAGTTGCTATAAGAATCATACACCATTTTGAAAACTTAAGTGTAGAGTACTAGGTACTTGGTTCACACATCGCAATTTATTAACACCTTACCTTGATTTGTTTTCTTATTGCTCTTGTTGAAAACGTTGATCAGCGGTTTCACCTCAGTTACATAAGAAACAGTCTCATTCTTGTTTGACGCACGACACCTATAATTCCCATAATCCTCTGCAGTCCTCGGCTTTAAAAACAGGATGTTATCTATGACTTTCACTGCTGGACTACTATTTGGAAGACCATCTTTTGTCCATCCGTACTTGATTGGTGGAACGCCAGTTGCATAGCAACCAATGGCTGCCTTGCTTCCAATAGCAACGTTTACAGAAGACATCATTTTCTCTCTTAACATTCTTAACTTTCCTAGAAAATATGAGGTCAAGATTTTTTTTAGTTATTTTTTTCAGTTTCTTTTCAATCTTTTTTCCCTTTTACCGACTTTCTTACTTACTTTTTTCAGTGCAAGGGAATATTAAACACTAACATCATGATCTTATTTACAAAATATGTTTGTTATCTGCGACCCAGTATATGACCTTAGGCTGCATTCATAATGTATGGCAGAGGGAGGGGGGGACAGGTGAAATCTTTAAATGACAAAGAAATTCCCCCTTTTGAAGTCCCTCAAAAAATAAGAATCCCCTCCGGGCAATCTCTCGTAGCTTCTTCTAAAAATTTTGCATCAAAAAATTCAAATACCCCAATTTTACTGGTAAAAATTTTTCCGCAGCCCTAGAAACATGGAAAACAAGTGTCTCTACCGAAACCGCGCGCAAACTACTTGAAACGTAGTTTCAGTTACTGTGGAGTAGCTTTATGTAAGAAGTGCTGATTCCCTTCCTTAATTTGTTTAGGCGTAAACTTAATTAATATTTCTAATTATGCAGGCTCACACGGCAATCATGGAAAACAGTTTTTTGTTCATTGCAATGTATATTTGTACTGATGATTTTACCGTGCTAAAATAAACTTTGTATGTATGTATGCATGATACTTGGGACTCACCTTTGGGTCTACTTTCTCCTCTATTCCCACAATTCTTTATCGGTTTCACTTCAGTTCCAAATGATACTGTCTCATTACTGTTGGATGCGGTACACAAATATCTCCCATAATCCCTAGCAGTCTTTGGCTGTATAAACAAGATGTTGTCAATCACGGTCACATGTGGATTACTAATTGGAGCACCGTTCTTTGTCCACTTGCAGGTGATTGGTTGAGGGCCAGTTGCATAGCAGCCAATGGCAGCTTTGTTTCCAATAGCAACGTTTACTGAAGACATCATTTTGTAGCTCAAAATTGCCAACTTTCCTAAATTTATGAGAATGACATAAGAAAATAATGGCAAATTGAAAATCGTAAGCAAAAATAAATACTTATTTACCAACCTCGTTGTGGTTGAACTGGTTTGTTGACATTAAGGCATTCTTTGTAAGGGACAAGCTTGATTTCATACGAAGCAACGTCTTTGTCACTCGAAGCTTTGCAAAGAAATGTCCCATAATCTTGTAAATCACGTGGTTGGACAATTACTGTGCTTCCTATTACTTTTGTTGAGGAACTTTTGATTGGCGCACCATCCTTTGTCCAGATGTATCTGATTGGTGGAGCTCCTGTTGCATAGCAATTGAGAACGACCTTTTCGTTTAAGGCTGCCTTCACTACGGAATTCATTTTGTTGGTCAAAATCGTTACCGGTCCTGTTGAAGATGTTCAAAATACAAATGTGAAATTATGAGAAAGAAAGAAAGAAAGAGAGAAAGAAAGCAAGCAAGCAGAAAGCAAGCAAGAAAGAAAGAAAGAAAGAAAGAAAGAAAGAAAGAAAAAGAAAGAAAGAAAGAAAAGAAAGGAAAAGGAAGAAAGAAAGAAAGAAAGAAGAATAAAAAAGGAAAGTAAGTACTGAAGTAAACTAAAAAATTAGAAAGTACGAAAGCTCCCTTCCGGTTAGATAGAAAGAAATAAAGAAAGGAAATTCTACTATAACTCAACGTTACCTACTCTCCGATTTTGCTCCCTTCCAACTTCGCAACTCTCCATGTTCTCCTCTCGTCCGATTTACTTCCTTTCTAATTATTGCTAATCCCTGCCTAATCCCCGCTATTGTTCCTCCCTTACTCCAAAACAACCTCCTCCCCTCTCCAGTCCGCCCGCCCTTCTCCCTTCCCCTTCTCCCTTCCTCCCTTTACTCCTCCCCCTCCCCCCTCCCTCTCCTTCGAAACATACAAGAAAGAAAGAAACGAAAGGAAGAAAGAAAGAAAGAAAGAAAGGAATAAGTGATTAATCTTACCACTAGCCTTCCCCAATAATGAGTTGCTTAAAGGTCCATCTTTCACGGTGAACGCCTGAACTTGGAATTCATACTCTACAGATTTGGCAAGTCCCATGACTACAGCAGTTTGTGCCTTACGGTAATCAACTGTATAGACTTTCAATGGATTAAATTTCTTTTTTGATTCGCTGTAAACAACTTTATACCCTCGTAAGACACCATTAGTACACTTGAGATTTTGAAGTGATGACCAGATGAGTAGGACACTGTTGGATGAAAGACTTTGAACAGACTTCAAGACTGGTGCACACTCTGGCGCTGAAAGAAAGACGAAAATCTTTGAATTAATTGTACTTACGAAAATACATATGTGATATACTGGTATGTTTATACTTACACCTACTTGCAATGTTTTCATACAAGAATAGAACATTTGTAATTTAGTAAATTCGTTATTTAGTATGACAACCTTCTTGCAAGTAGGTGTATTTCAAATTTTTATTAATTCAGGATTCATATTATCAATAGTATTTGATGTTTACATCTGATTTTATTATTGTTAGTTAGACGTTTCGACCATTTTCCAATGGCTTTCATCAGTAAAAATGATGGCTTGCGCACAGATTTCAAATATAAAATACCGTTAGATAGCTCTCGCTTGACGCCCTTGATCGCGCGTGTGAGGTTTTTCTAATTAACAATATCTAATTCAGAAACAAACATGAAATACTATTCATAAAAATAAAACAGCTTTTTCCGTGTTTGTTCAGCAATAAAGCACACAGGAAATGGCATAAGCACGAAAGTATGAGAAGAACGAGACGTAGGCGCGTGCTACTCACACTTCTTGAGTGCTTACGGCGCTTCCTAAGTGCTTTATTACTGAATGGAGCACGGCAAAATCTGTCCTATTTGTTTTGTTATATAGTTACTTTTTTTTTTTTTTTTTTTGCGGTATGGAATTGATTTACGCAAAAAGAAAGACGGTCGCAGGATCAAACAGTACTTCGCGCGCGCGGATGGCGTCAGCGCTGTGCTCCGTTCATTAATAAAGTGCAGTTTTCGACCAATCAGCGCGCGCGTAATATCCTAACTATATATTAATGCAACTTATATTACCATCTTCCAGAGTCTTATTCTTAACCTCCACACTTGGCTTTCCTGTATAGAGACTATTCATTACAGAAACAGTGACTTTATAGATTGTATTCTTTTCCAGAGACGTCAGGGTGTACGTTGTCATGGTACCCACATCAATCACCGTTTCTGGGCCTCCTTCTTTTGTATATTTGATCCTGAATCCAGCCATTGGTCCATTGATTTTATCAGTCGCATTAAGCTGTTAGTTAAAAACATGAGAAGACATTGTGATTGGTAGTCCTTTACAAGTCAAGGTTGAGTAACTGTCAACGATTCTCGACTTTCACGTCCCCATAATGCCTTGCGTCTTTGGGGGGTAACCAATCAAATAACTGTCCCAAATTGAAAGGTTTCTTAATTGAATTTATACTATACCTGTTTTTATCTGTACAATATTGATTATCAGTTTATTCCAAGTTATTTTAGCGTGTACAGATCATGAAGAGTTTTGGTTTTACAGAAAATGTATTGACTTACGAAAAAATGTTTAAAATTTACCTTAAACGTCTTCAAGCTTCTATCTTTTTCTGATCTTTACTTCTTCATTTTATCTTTGGATACCAAACAAGTATTTTCAACATTGTCTGATCAGCCTTCAGCAAAATAAGTAGGTTTTTAACCCTCTGGTTACCCCCAAAGACGCAAAGGATTATGGGATATGAAAGTCGAGAATATGGCGGCGACGTGGTGCGCCAAATCAGGTATCACCTACTTTAATTTAAGCATTTATTTATTTTTTAAATTAACCTTAATTATTAATTCTTATATTATCGTTTTAGTCAAAGCAATAAACATGGCAGCGCTATTGAGCTGACAAAAACGTGCGATTTTTCTCGAAATTCACATAAGTGAATCTTTTCCAATAAAGATCAAACTGTGCACATCTACGCTAAATTTTCCAGCTTGATCTTTTTTTTCCGTGATCTGTGGACAACACTTCTGTCTTACGCTATTATATATAATAAATAATATGATTCTTATGTAAATGTAAATATGGATATACTTGTAAATAATACGTTCATAATATTGTAAATAATCATTGTAAATTACTTTTATTTATTTCCATTTCCATTTTTTAAATCAATTTATAATCTTAATTTTTATTAATCTTCTGAAATAACTGTAACTTATAATACCATTATCAATGATACACGTATACATCAGCAGAGTTGTAATCTGTCATCATCATCATCATCATCATTATTATTATTATTATTATTATTTATCATTATCATTATTATTATTGTTACCTGCCATTCGATGCGGATACTCTGAGATGTCACGGCCATAAGGCTGGTAATTGTAGGAATACAATCTGGCTCTAGAGAAGAAATTCAATTCTCATTTAAGTAAAGGCAATTTGAATGATTGTGATCTTGTGATCAACATAATCATCATCAATAATCAACATAATCTTCGTCAATCGTCATCAATCATCATCATGATCTTTATCAATCATCATCATAATCTTCATCTTCACCATCGTCACCATCACCATCATCACTATCGTCATCATCGGCTTCATCAATAATCATCATCATAACCACCACCGCCATTATCATTATCATCGTTATTATTCATCATCAACATCATCACCACCATCATCATCATTATCATCATCATCTTTATCAGTCATCATCAACATCATCACCATCACCATATCATCACCACCACCACCACCACCATCATCATCATCGTTATCATTCATCATCATCATCATCATCACCATCATCATCATCATTATCATCATCCTCTTTATCAGTCATCATCAACATCACCATCACCACCACCTTCACCATCATCATCATCATCGTTATCATACGTCATCATTATAATCGCTATGCGCCAACACCAATGACATTTTCTTCACTTGCTCATACAACACCATATCATCACAGTCACTCTAAGCTATGTATTACCCGCTATCGTGGTTTTGATATGAAGATATTTGCTCCACAGTCCTTGTCCCACCATGTTCTTTACGCTCATTCTCACATCATAGTTTGTATAGGGCTTGAGGTTCGTCAAGGTGAAAGGAGAAGCTTGATGACCAGCAGATATAGTCATGATAGAACTCTGGTTGTTTAACTCTATTAGACAGCCACTAATTGCTCCTTCCTTAACAGTCGGGTTTGGCAAGATCCAGCTCAGGCGTATAGAACGTTGGAATGGAACTGCTGTGACAAAAGGAGCTTGTGGCACATCTTGAAAAAAAAAAAAAAAAAAAAAAAAAAAAAAAAAGGGAAATTTTCCCAAATATTAAACGGCAGTTCAAAGTTTTAGAATATAACAGTCAATGTTCTCCACGCTAAATATAGCAGCAATGCATTTTAACCTGTTTAATTTTTGGGGGGAATCCAACATCTTAACTGTGCAACTGGAAGGGTTTTTTTCGTTTTTTATTTTATTTTTTTATTTTGTTATCAACAAACCACATTTTTGGAAAGTAAAGGTGTTAACTGTAATTTTATGTGCACATACTTAGATTCACCGTTACTTTCACCGATGACTCATCTATTCCTCCGCTTGCCACGTAGTTTGGGTACGTTGCTCTACAAGTGTAGAATGTGTTACAGACCGCAGCTCGTGTGTTGGGATCTTGTCTCGTACAGTTGTACTTGGACGCCACGTCTTCAGTAGAGGTAAACTGTACTTGTAGTGTTGATTGTGTTGCACCGTTGATCTTTGTTCCATCGTTAAACCACTGTAAGTCAGGTTTTGGTTCACCCAGTATACCACATGCTATTGTTTTAGGGGACTTGGGAGTTGAAAGAACGACTTGTGGAATATCAACTGCAGCTTTAGGTAAATTAACTAGAGCGATATTTGAAAAATAAAATAAGAAAGAAGCCAGGGAAATAATAATAATAATAATAATAATAATAATAATGATGATGATGATGATGATGATGATGATATTTTACAACCACCACTCCCCATACGGGGCTCTTCTGTGAGGTTCCCTCCACACGCACTACCACTACATTCTATATTTACAACATACAACACTCAACTCACATGTTGATTTTTACGAAGGGAGGAAACCGGAGAACCCGGAGAAAACCATCGTAGCACAGGAGAGAACAACACATCAAACAAACTCAATTCACACGTGGCGACCGCAGGGCTCGAACCAGCGACCCGACCCGTTAGACTCACAGCGGTGAAAGACGCATTAGCCGCGAACGCCACCCATGCTAAGAATGTTATGTACGTAACACAAAGAGTCGCAATGTGAACTGTTTATAGCACTACAGGTCATTGAAAAATATTAGGTTCTTGCTTATAACTTATTTGCTTACCAATATCACAGCCGTAGAGATCAAAGCGTACACAGGTTCCATTGTGCCAAGCTTGGGGAAGAATTCTGACATAACGCGCAGCTATTGGGCGAGAGAGCCACTGCACAATAACGTCTTTCCTATTTGTATTGCCAACGAAGACCTTGAGAGATAAAAACAATCACAACATGAAATTTTTGATAAGAGCAAATCAAAAATTTGTAATCAAAAATCCTATTTACCTTTGAAAACTGTCCTTCTTTGTATTCGTTCCAGTATCTGTTATCAAAGCTGTACCTGACTTTATATGACGTCACCCACTTGTCCAAAGCCTTGTCACCTTGTGTTGCAATACCTGTCACTGTCTTGATCTGTCCAAGGTCAACCTGTATGTACTCGCTATTGGATGTATTGGAGCTACACCATGAGGAGTTACCATAGAGACGACCACGTGGTGCAGTATGGTAATCATCCGATGACGAATGTGACGTTATTTGATTGTCTGGTATTTGCGAATTCTCAAGACCAAGCGACGAGGTGCAAGCTGTGTTGGTTTAATAGTGTATAATAATTACCCCAACGAGTGGAAAAATTACTTTATTGTTGATTAAAAGGCCTTTTGAAAAAAATTCGCTTACCTGAAGGGAGTCCTTTGAAATCAACACGCATGGTTTTGTGCGAAACGTATCCAGTTGGTAAGATACGGACAAACTTGGCTTTAAATGGGTTTGTTATTGAATTTGTAACCGCTTTACGGTTGCCTACATTTCCAGGAAAATTCTATTTCCCAAGATAAACAAGCAAAGTAAGTGGTTGGTCCTGAAATAACTACTTACTACCGATTATTATTACGTATATGATAAAGACAAAAATTTCAATTCTTTTAATGATGAAGATTAAGGCACAGACACACGGTGCAACAGTGCTCGCAACATTGCAGGCAATGCTGCTAAAGTAGGATAGTTTTCTATTTCAACAACGTTGCGTGCAACAAATTCTGTCGTGTGTCATGGCTCGCAACATCAATTGCATGCAACATTGCGCACAATGTTGGACCGTGTGGATGTAAACTTGTAAAAAGTGGATGTGAACTCTTAAAAAACCTAAACTATGATTAATGATATAGGGCATTTTCACTCACGTGAGAAGGCCAGAATATTGATGTACCAAACAGTAGAAACCTTCTGCACAGTTTTTGGATAAGAATAGAGTTTAAGTCCCCGAGGATAGAAAATGTATTGTTTTGGTACACCAATTAACATGGCCGCTGTGACGTCACCTGAAAACGCTCTATGCGGAGTACCTTTTCTACTCCACTCTCGTTGTAGGTAGTCCACTGAATGTCATCCTTTGAGTACATAACTTTGTAATTTGTGACATATTCAATTATGTGCCTCCAGTTGATTCCCTGAGTAGCTACAGCACATACGTAGAACATATCACCAAGGTCTATCTGTAAATAGTCATCATCTAAGTTCGTTTTTGGTGCCCAAGAGGCTCTCTCTTCATTAAGTCTACTACCATAAGCTGGGTAGCGTTTGTTAAAGACGGATGTCGCTGTAAACCTGTGATCTGGTACCAAACTATGATTTGGTATACCAACGCTGTGACTGGAACAACCTGAAGGAAAAAGAGTCAACTGATGATTTATGGGTTATAATATAGTATCCTATTCGCATCATTCCCTTTCACGCTCGTTAAATAAGAATGGGATAAATGCAGCCGTGATTGGTCAACGGAGCAGAAAATAAATCTATGATGGTGATGGTGAGGGGGGGGGGGGGGGGGGGGGGGGGAGCAGGGAGGGAGAAAAAGACTGAATACAGCTGCAGGTCGGAGAAGGCGAGCGCGAGAGGGTAAGCTGGCTAAAGGAACGGAAAGCCGTCAATACTGCATTTGCCACAACGAGTTTCATACGCGTGGTGGAACTGGGATGGGAGCGATCTTATTTATACTTGTTCTGTAAGGGACTGGTGCGAATAGTATCCTAATCGCATCATTCCCTTTCACGCTCGTTAAATAAGAATGGGATAAATGCAACCGTGGCGAAATGATAGTGCCATAAGGCTATGCGAAGACAGAAGTGCCCATACCTCCAAAGAGCACCCATACTTAAAGAAAAAATGAAACCCCTGGACACTTAAAACAGGGGATAATTTAGTAAGATCCCACACGTAAGGTATAGGAGTGAATATCGGCATAAAACAGGATTACGAAGAGGCAGACTACCATCCCCTGGGAAGGGGTGGTGGGGCATGCTAATGAACATAGCAAAAGAGAGCTGCAAAACAAGGAAGGAAATGGAACGGGCGGACATAAAGGTAAAGCATGCCACAGGACCCAGGGGATTGCAGCCTAAGCGTTAGTATTCCCGTAAACCCGTAAAGGGTAAACCCGTAGGAATGATTGTGATTGATGTAGATAACACGATCGGCAGGCTGGGGTCACACTTAGACACGACCAGCGGCAATCTTGATATAAATCTAGGCTATAAATCATAACTTTACAAACAAACATTGAAAACTACATCTTTGTAGCATGAATTTTTACTCCAAAAGCTCGCGAGTAGGCTTCCATTAAACGCTGATTATCTCGAAAACAAGCTCGGGACACCCAATTTTATTTTCCAGATTTGGAATCAGCATTAGATTTCAATTCGGAAAATGGAAGTTTTAAAAAGATTATATATATTTTTCCAAGAGTAGGCAGTCGATGAGCGCAAGTATAAACGTGAGTGATAGAACTGAAAAATACTATACGTTATTTCTCAGTTCTATCACTCAGTTCTATTATTTCAGGCTGCATAATGAAATAACTTGGCATGTAGTTTTTTAATATACCTTATATACACAAAAAAGGTAACAATTAAACTCTTACACCCTAGCCTTGAGAGGATTTTTACTTTTTTTCTTTTACTGTTGCTGTTATCATTGTTATCATTGTATTTAACTCACTTGACTGGAAAGGATATCCATATATTTCTGTGCTCAAGCATGGTGTATTAGCCTGGAATGTCTTGGGTACAATGCGTAGATATCTTGTAACAATACCATGGTAAAGAACTTGACGTACCAACGCCGTACGATCATAGTTGCCGTAGAATGTCTGTGGATTCGTAAAAAAAATGGTTTATGTCCCAACAGTAGATGTATTTATCTGGTACATCTTCACACGATCGCACACAGTCTATCAATGCTGTATTTAGGTAACGGGTTAACGATGTTGTACCGTCAGTAGATGTATGTGTTATCTTGAGGTACGTCTTCACCCACTTGTCTATCACACTATCACTAATGCTACATTACCCTCTCAATATTGTTCTCCTGATGAGTGGTCCATGTTGTACCATCAACAGATGTATTTATCTGGTACGTCTTCACCCACTGAACTATCATACTATCACTAATGCTACATTACCCTCTCAATATTGTTCTCCTGATAAGTGGTCCATGTTGTACCATCAGTATATGTATTAATCTGGTACGTCTACACCCACTGAACTATCATACTATCACTAATGCTACATTACCCTGTCAATATTGTTCTCCTGATAAGTGGTCCATGTTGTACCATCAGTAGATGTATTTATCTGGTACGTCTTCACCCACTGATCTATCATACTATCACTAATGCTACATTACTCTGTCAATGTTGTTCTCCTGATAAGTGGTCCATGTTGTACCATCAGTAGATGTATCTATCTGGTACGTCTTCACCCACTGATCTATCATACTATCACTAATGCTACATTACCCTGTCAATATTGTTCTCCTGATAAGTGGTCCATGTTGTACCATCAGTAGATGTATTAATCTGGTACGTCTTCACCCACTTATCTGCCATGATGTTTCCCTGTGTAGCCACAGCACAAATAAGGTGAGATGTACCGAAGTCAATCTGTAGATATGGATTAGAGTCACTTGTCGAGGCACACCACGATGAGCCTGATGTTGAATTTAGTCTGGCATTCTTGGCTAGGTGTTTAGCAGAAGAAGCTGTTATACTGTCATCTTGAATAGCTCCTAATTCCATACCGAGAGGAGCGTTCTCGCAAGCTAATCACGATTTTCAAATAAGTTGATAGTCAATTATTAATTTTATAAATTGAAAGTTCAAAAAATATATAATATAAAATATAAAACCATTTACAATAATTAGCGCTTACCAAATGTTTGCTAGAATTTTGCAACTTATACAGCTTATGCATGCAACTTGCACATATATATCTTCCCTATTGGGCCGATAAACCCATCAAATGTGTCCTTGAAGTCTCATATGAGACTTGGTAGCTCAGTGGTTAGAGCATGACACCGGAATCGCCAGAGCACGGGTTCAGAATATTTTCTGAGTCTTTCAATTTGCAGCTGTTTAAGTTGCTTCATATACTGCGAGATCAGCTCAATTTGATACATTACAGCCACAGTACAAATATATATTTCATATACAGTCAATGTCATTAACGTTGTCCACCGAAAAAAGACATTTAGACATTTAGACATTTAGACTTTTACACATTTACACATTTACACATTTACACATTTACACATTTACACATTTACACATTTACACATTTACACATTTACACATTTACACATTTACACATTTACACATTTACACATTTACACATTTACACATTTACACATTACACATTTACACATTACACATTGACACATTGACACATTACACATTTACACATTTACACATTTACACATTACACATTACATTACACTTTACACATTTACACATTTACAACATTTAACAATTTACACATTTAAACACATTTAACACATTTACACATTACACATTTACACATTTACACATTACACTATTACACATTTACACATTTAACACATTTACACATTTACACATTTACACATTTACCACATTTACACATTTTACACATTCACATTTACACTACACATTTACACATTTAGACATTTACACATTTACACATTTACACATTTACACATTTACACATTTACACATTTACACATTTACACATTTACACATTGACACATTGACACATTGACACATTGACACATTGACACATTGACACATTGACACATTGACACATTGACACATTGCCACATTGACACATTGACACATTGACACATTGACACATTGACACATTGACACATTTACAACATTTACACATTTACACATTGACACATTGACACATTGACACATTGACACATTGACACATTGACACATTGACACATTGACACATTGACACATTTACACATTGACACATTTACACATTTACACATTTACACATTTACACATTTACACATTTACACATTTACACATTTACACATTGACACATTGACACATTGACACATTGACACATTGACACATTGACACATTGACACATTGACACATTGTACACATTGACACATGTGTAAATGTGTAAATGTGTAAATGTGTCAATGTGTCAATGTGTCAATGTGTCAATGTGTCAATGTGTCAATGTGTCAATGTGTCAATGTGTCAATGTGTCAATGTGTCAATGTGTCAATGTGTCAATGTGTCAATGTGTCAATGTGTCAATGTGTCAATGTGTCAATGTGTCAATGTGTCAATGTGTCAATGTGTCAATGTGTCAATGTGTCAATGTGTCAATGTGTCAATGTGTCAATGTGTCAATGTGTCAATGTGTCAATGTGTCAATGTGTCAATGTGTCAATGTGTCAATGTGTCAATGTGTCAAGTGTCAATGTCAATGTGTCAATGTGTCAATGTGTCAATGGTCAATGTGTCAATGTGTCAATGTGTCAATGTGTCAATGTGTCAATGTGTCAATGTGTCAATGTGTCAATGTGTCAATGTGTCAAGTGTCAATGTGTCAAGTGTCAATGTGTCAATGTGTCAATGTGTCAGCAATGTGTCAATGTGTCAATGTGTCAATGTGTCAATGTGTCAATGTGTCAAGTGTCAATGTGTCAATGTGTCAATGTGTCAATGTGTCAATGTGTCAATGTGTCATGTGTCAATGTGTCAATGTGTCAATGTGTCAATGTGTCAATGTGTCAAGTGTTCAGGTGTCAATGTGTCAATGTGTCAATGTGTCAATGGTCAATGTCGTCAATGTGTCAATGTGTCAATGTGTCAATGTGTCAATGTGTGTGTAAATGCGTAAATGTCTTTTTTCAGTGGACAACGTTAATGACATTGACTGTATATTGTCATACACACATTTACCTTTATGATAGCCAAAGATTCCAACTCTCATAGTCTTGAACAAGTTATACATTACGGGAATAAAACGGATATATCTTGCAAACTGGTTTTTAATTGAATGTTGTACAATCAACTGGTTTTCTGAATTTCCTTGAAACACCTAAGTAGGGTAAAACGTTCAAATTTGAAAATCCTATATTGTATACCCTTCAGTATTCTCTTAAATAGCACGGGTTGCGGATTCTTCATCTTTACAGAATCCCGCGCATACAGTCCTACATCTTACCTTGTTTACTCCATTTTCTTGGTACGTCGTCCAATTTATGTTATTCAGTGATACATTTATCTTGAACGTCATGACCCATTCAGGAGCCTTAATGTTACCCTGTGTTGCTACAGCACAAATAAAGTATGGAAACCCGAGGTCAACCTGTAGGTAATCATTTGGATTGGAGGTTGTCTTTGGAGCCCATCCACGACTACCAAGTCTACCATCAGATGGCAGGAAATTAGAACTGTGACTCGAACTAGCGGTAAAACTGCTGATAGGTATAAAATATTTGCTTCCACACTCTAGAAAAAGAAATGAGTAGAGTAAATGTATACAGTCAATTCAAAAAACGTTGTCGTCGACCGGCTCAAGCCTACGCGACTGGACCGAAAGAAATATGGGTAAAATTCACTGAAGCGGTTAAATATTCGTTCTGAATTAATTGTTCCCGCTAGTAGTAAAGATAATAATGGCGAGAAACAATTCAATCCGTCAAATGCATGTCTTCGGGTTTAGGGAAAGAAAAATAAAGTAGTTATGATTCAGTTCACAATTTCGAAAATATGAAGGCATTAAAAAAACGTCTTCTTCAACGCTTCCCGCACGCCTACGAAGGTTCGTGCTGTAAACCAGGCATAACTAATCAGATAAAATTATGGAGTCAACTCGGCTTCAATGATTACTACCCAGAGTTCCTTTCGGTCCAGTCGCGTAGGCTTGAGTTGGTCGACGACAACATTTTTTGAATTGACTGTATGTCACATGTTATATGTTTGCTTGCCCATTGCATAAGAAAGAAAGAAAGAAAGAAAGAAAGAAAGAAAGAAAGAAAGAAAGAAAGAAAGAAAGAAAGAAAGAAAGAAAGAAAGAAAGAAAGAAGGAAAGAAAGAATCAGAAGCAGGACAAAGAGGCTACCGTATTTGTATTTTGCTGATAGCCTTTAGCTCAGAATAGGTTTATTGGACACAGGGCAGACCAGCAGTAAGGTCAAAATGTTAAAAGAATATGATACCTTTTTTGAAGCCAAATATTCCTACTCTCATGACCTTGTACCCGTTGTATTTCGTTGGGTATAATCTGATATACCGTGCTCTGGTTCTGATAATGGAATTCTTAACGTACGAATTCTGGTCTGTGTTTCCAGTAAATATCTAAAATAACGAAAAATAAAATAAAACGAAACGAAACGAAACGAAATTTAATAAGATAAAATAAGATAAAATAATTAAAAAAAACGTTGTAACAAGTTTATCAAAACTATTTTTTTGGGCATAATGTTATTTTGAAATTTGTAACTATTTTATCGGCATTTCCACGCGGCTTTCGTCCAAACATTTGGTGATATACGGAAAATAATGAAATGAGCACGGGAAGGTCCACAGTAATTTAAAAAAATATATCCTCTGTATGATGATTAATGAAGATTCCTTCTGCTCTTTTACCTCCTCCTGCTAAAAGGAATTATTTAAATGGATGATACTAAGTTTTCAAATACCTTATCGATGCCATTCTCTTGATACGGCATCCAGTTTTTGTCGTTCATCGAAAGGCTGACCTTGTACTCTGTCACCCACTCTTCACCATTACCCCTACCTTGTGTAGTTACAGCACAGATGACATAAGGAAATTCAAGGTCAACCTGTAGGTAGTCGTTTGGATTGGTCGTTGTCTTTGGGGCCCACCCAAAACTAGCATTAAGCCTGCCATTAAAAGGGAGGCCAAAAGGATACGATGCGGACGATGCTGTGAAGCTGCTGTCAGGAATGATGTATTTGTTTTCAACGCCGATCGATGTGTCGGTGCAATCTGGTAAATAGAATAACATTCACTGTTACCTAATTCCCCAAACAATAGTTGTTTGAAATCGACTATGTTCGGCGCGCCTGAATTAGGTACGACAAGAAATGAGTTCGGCCGTGCCGTTAGAGAGAGAGATATATATATAGTATAAGGTTAAGGAGGAAAAACTATTATTTTCCACTTGGATCCGTACGTGACATTTTATCCCTCTCGTGACTTTACAAATGGCAATGGTAAATCTAGAAACTTGAATGTGCAGCCAATCATGTCGCAAAAACATGTGCTATCGGTCACTGCGCTACTGCCAACTTTGAAAGCGTTAAGACATATACAGTTTGTAATATCCCAGGTACAGCTTATTGGAAATAGACAAGGTACCTAACATTTGGTCGAGTCAAACTTTTAAAAGAATAGGTCGTTTGCAAGAGGTTGATTTCGCGTGTGCAGAGTCGGTCCATTTAGTTTCCTTACTCAAGCATGAACAGAATGTTAGGGGGACAGGAAACGAGGAAAAATTTGCGTTTTAGTGAAATTTCGTCAGTTCTTCTTTAACCCTACAATATTAACCATTATCCCTTTGTTTTTGGTCTTTTAATTCTCTTCAATCGTTTTCAATATTTTCCATCAACTGATGGCAGTGATAATCAGCTTGCTATGTTTTGACACTTTAACTTGTAAACAAGCTTTGCAGTATTGGCTAAATGTTAGCCAACAACCTGTGGTATACTAAGACATTTCTATTGATTAGAATAAAAAGTTGTGTTTCAAGATTCTACAGCGATAACTTGAGGTATTCATATCATTTGTTATTGGTCGTTAGAAATTTTTCGCTTTTGATAATCAAATATTAGCTCACACCCTATTTTTTACAAGCAAATTCGAGGCACGACTGTTCACACGCAATACGAGACTAGTTTTTATTGAAACCAGGATTCAGGCATGGGAGCCAGTAATAGTTTACTTATGTTATACTTACCAAGCTTGATCGAAACTCCTGGAGATGTGGAAACGAGTTTTAGCACTAATACCAGCATGGTAAAAGCCTTTAAACGCAAGGCAAAAGGTAGGAACGGTGCAACCATGACGGCTTGCAGTGAAGACGAGAAAGGATAACTCGATATGTAAAGACTTCAAGTTAGAACCACGAGTAGCACTTCAGCGTCTGCCTTAAAGGATGGTTGAGCCAGCTTTTATATATTCCATGGCGACACGGCTCAGTTATCATTCATTATTATATTAGTGGTACTACGAGCACTTTTTCAAAAGTTTTAAGGAAACGTAATTCCAATCGACGGCGTGACAAGCATTTACCGGAAGTTGGTTGATATCCGTGTGCATCAGTGAAGAAAAAATAATAAGTAAATGTCATAGCACATTGCATATGAACTAACTTTTAAGAAGGAGCTTACCTTTTCTTTGGATGGTTTTCTTTTGATTGTCTTTTCATTTTTATGCTATTTAATTGACATTAGTGGTACTACGAGCGCGTTTTGAAAAGTGTTAAGGAAACGTAATGCAAATCAATAGCGTGACAAGCATTTACCGGAAGCTGGCTCTCCTTTTATTATGGTTGATATCCTGCGTGTGCATGAAGAAACAAATAATATGTAAATGAAATAGCAGACTGCATATGAACTAACTCCATGTGGAATGGACTTTTGATGATTTTCTTATGTTTATTTGTTCTTTTTAATGCTATTTCATTTCATATCTCTTATCCTTTCTTCGTTTTCAAATCACTCATTCCCTTTCCTTTCCTTTCCTGTTCCTTTTTATTTTATTTTTGGACTCTTCAATGGACTCTTATTAAATTTAACTTGGATGCAAAGCAAGCATTAAAATACGAAATAACTGACTCCATCAAATAAAAATCTAATCTAATCTCGTTTGTATTTTCATTTTTAAGATAATATCGAGAAGGATCTATTAAGCATGTAATTCATAATAATTACAAGTGTGGTTACGTATTTAAATTGTACAGCTTCCTTGGGTGTGTCGTTGTTTTTCTAAGATAAAATAATCAATAATTAAAGGATAATGCTCTCAAACTTTTATGCTTTCTGCTAATTAACTTCGCTGCTTAGTGACTCAGATAAATACACAAAAACTGAAACTCTTTACCTTGGGAGTAATGTTTTTCCATTTTGAAACCTCGTGTCCTTATCTTCAGAATAAGATACTTTGTGTTATTCATGTTCAACTCAAGCATTTTCTTATGCGCAACCAAATAAATGATACTCTAAAGAATACCACGTGGTCTGAAATGGGTAAACACTACGGTCAAGGTAAAGGTTTAATGATAGTAAATATTGAACCCGCTACAGTACAACGATTTTATAAGTCTAGCCAGTTTGAATAAACCTACATCCTATCGTTCTAGGAGGGGCGGATGCATCATTTCCCCGCTAATGTACACGCATACGAGTTTCAGTTAAGAGTTTCCTGACATGTCCACAAGAATTATTGGAATTTCGGTGTCGAGATACGTGGTTCAACTGATAATTAACTTGTAAATATGTTCAAAGGAAAACTAAGAAATAAAACTTGTTAACTTTACACGCACAAAAAGAAAGAAAGAAAGAAAGAAAGAAAGAAAGGAAGGAAGAAAGAAAGAAAGAAAGAAAGAAAGAAAGAAAGTGTAAGAATTTAAGTAAAACTTTTGCCCATGCTTCCAAAATATTGTGTTTTTTTTTACTTTAACTGTTGAATATCTTATTTAAAACAAAGGCATAGGAAAAAAAGGGAAGAGAAAAAAAAGAGGCATGCAGACACACACACAGAGAAAAGAGCACTCAATCAAATTAAGCAAACAAACAAACAATCAAATGAATGCATAGTGATAAAGAAAGAAAGAAAGAAAAACAAAAAACAAAAAAAAAAAACAAAAAAAAAAAAACAAAAAAAAAACAAAGAAGGAAAGAAAAAAGAAACGGAGAGAGTGTTATAAAGTCCTAAGATTATCACTTTGCATTTTCCAGGACTGCGATTGACATTACTTATTCGCCCATGTATGTCACGGTATAATCTTTTCGAATTAAAAAACCGTAAGACGAGAAGCCGCAGGTTTAATTGTATCAAAATTACCCACATTAGATGTGATTCAGTCAGAACACTCATCATTACTTTACGATATTTTTTTCCTTTGCCTTGTGAACCAAGTTTGTTCGCTTTGCACATGAATGATTTTTGGCTGAGTTGCAGGATTTTTGCGTGACTTGTTGGATATTAGCATATGTTCTCGCCTACACACTAATGATTCCGGCTTTCCGTCGTATGCCCACCCAGGTTAGTGAAACTAAGGATGCTTTTCCTACGCCGCATTTATATATGCGCATGTGCCAAATTTTGGCTTTGAAAGCTTTACCGCCATTTTGCAATTGGCTGCGTTTTATAATAATAAATTTAATCTTTAAAGAGGAAGGCTAGATCACAAAGTGGTTTTCAAAGTTAGTCCTAACAGGAAGAATTAAAAAATATATAAATAAAATAGATATTAATATATATGAATAAATACATAATTCCTAGTATTCCCTAATATAATATATACCGTATTAAGTTATAATATGACAGCAATAATGCTAAAAAACATCTAGTTAATTAATTTCTTTAAAGAGAGTTTTCTTGAATAGGTCCAATTCCTCTTAATATTGATGGTTTTCAACCATTCCGAAAAGAATTAAATAACAAAAGACACGGCGGCCATGTTGGAGGATATAACAAAAGAATTCATTGACAATTATTTTGTTAAGTTCCTCCAACATGGCCGCCGTTAAGACCATCAATTTCTAGTCCTTTTGGTAACGTTATTCCAGTCGTCAGCTGCTCTTGAGACCATGCTATATTGGCCCCACTTACGATTGCTCTTAAACTTGCAAGTATTTAACCTTGTGTTACAGCTGTGATAGTCTTTGTTAAATTTGATATTAAAATCATTTTCAATGTCATTGTTCTAGCATTTATGCAAGGATATGCAGCGATGGATTTTGCGTCTGTGTTCCAGCATCTTCCAATGGAGCATGCCCAAGGCTTCTGTGCTTGAGTCGTAATAAGGACGGTCCAGGATCTCTTTCGCAAATTTATTCTGGAGGACTTGAAGGTTCTGCATCAGAGTTGAGTTACCACGGTCCATAAGACTATAGGTCACAATAGGCAGTACCAAGGTATATTAGAATAACCTCCTAGCGTGAAGTGGCAGGAACATTTTAATTCGTCGAAATAAAGACAGTTTCCTGATGACTCTAATATATATGTTTTGAGCCATCGTGGAAGGATCACGAACGATCTACTTCTCTTTTATAGATATACGAGGAAGGCTATCAAAGAGATTCGACTGTCTATTCGCAGAACTTTGGAAGATTATATTTAATGGGTCTCGTAGATTACAGGATACTTAGGATCCAAGCATGGATATTTGTTCAAAAACCACCTACGTTCGTGCACCACTTCGAAGATGATTTAAATTAATACTTACCGGTCAAGTCTAGTAGTGACATTTTGCAGGTTACAGTCTAAATTATTACAGTTCTCTATGTCCACGTATCAATGAAACATTATGATCTTATTGGTTGGATAATTAAAACATATTTGCTAGTTTTATCCATCCTTTTTTCGCTTTACTTTGATCAAAGTTCCCTCACGTGGGCGGAATTAGTTCCTCGATAAATCCGATATATACTTGTTATATGAATACAAACACTATAAGTGTGCAACATAAATACCACTAAGTACTGCTAAATTGTGTCAATCCTATTGTTTTCTATTGTTTATTTAGCACTATTTACTACTAAATAGTGCAAAATGTTGCGCACTTTTAGTGTTTGTACTCTAACAAACACGATCAGCGCAAAATTCAACTGATTTACAATGGATCTATCCTGAGGTCATGAATTACGATAATAATAATTGGTGCATTACTTTCGTAGATTTAGACAAAAAAACAAAAAAACAAAATAACAAAATAACAAAATAACAAAATAACAAAAAAACAAAATAACAAAATAACAAAAAAAACAAAAAAAAAAACAAAAAAACAAAAAAACAAACAAAAAAAAAAACAACAAACAAACAAACAAAAAAAAAACAAACAAAAAAAAAACAAAAAAACAAAAAAAACAACAAAAAAACAAAAAAAACGAAAAAACAAAAAAATTTTAGCTAAGAATGAAAAAATGAATAATTTTTTTCTAATTATAAGCTATTAATTGTTGAGGCAGCTGCAAAAAGGAACTCAAAACATAATATTTTAAGAAATTCGGTCAAAGTATTTGTGTTATCTAATTTTGCATTTCCTTATTTTAGTATCATTGTATAATGCTGTATAATATCTGTCCTAAAATAAAATATTTATGACAACAACAACAACAACAACGACAACAACAAAAATCTAACTAATTCCTATTTTATTTTTACAAAACAAGTTCTTGCAATAGGCCTTTTGCAACAACAGTCCTTATAAATTATTCGTTTTTGTAGTTAATTAATCCTGTGTTACATTCATAAGCTGAAACGTTGCCTTCTTTACTAATATCAAGGGGCTCTTTCCTTTTCTGGTGTTCATTTTGACACAACGTCTCTTTTTACATGGGATGGTTCACGTAACATATTGTTGCAAAAGGCCTATTAGTTGCATGTAATTTCCGTACTTATATATTAAATTAACCATATTAGTCTATTCTTTCCGCTGATTGGTGTGTTCCATTCCCAGTGTCAAGCACAACAAATTAGACTTTACTTTGAATTATCATAAAACAGAAACTCGAAAAAAGTGTTTGCAGTCGTGGTTCCGTCTACAAACGAAGTGATTGCCTTTTCCTTTGGGGAATATGAGCGATACAAACCAGAATATAACTCACGAGATTTCCAAGCAGGCATGTTACCTTCCTCTGAACCACGGAATACCTATTACCATTATCAATTTTGTGCTAGTTTTCGTTGGAACATTTGGGAATTTTCTCATTATCTTTGCCGTCTTGAATACTCATAAACTTCGGAATAGAATCTCAAATTTTCTAATCCTCAGTCTAGCAGTCACTGATTTAATCGTAACAATGTGCGCGCAGCCGTTACACGCAACTTCGGTAACTTTCAAGACCTTTCGGCACTACTGCGTTCTTGAGATAGACTTTGCCTACGACATTGCAGGGAATTTCTCCGTCTTTTGCTCGCTCTTCCACCTGGCTGCTATCAGCATCGATAGAGCGATGGTCGTGACGAAGCCACATCAACATCAAGCGCTCATGCGAAAGTACGGATTGAAAACCATGTTGTTTAGTTGTTGGGGAACAGCTTTTGTATTTGTCAGTATCCGTGTTCCTTTTCCTTCGACTCTCTCACTGTCCATCACCTTGATTATTATTAGCTACATCATCATTGTGTTGTCGTACGTCGTCATCCTCTATCAAATCACGCGTGAGAAGGTAAAAAGCAACGATCCAGCAGCTGCTTTGTCCTCTACGTCTAACGATGCATTAATGGAAAAAAGAATCTCCGGAACTATTGCTATCGTGATATTCTTCTTCTCCTTGTGCTGGTTTCCTCTGCTTGGCTTTTATTTATCTGTTGGAAAAGGTGTTATTAGAGAACTTGGTGGCGTGAAGTATATGTGGATACGTACTGCAGTCCTCTCCAACTCATCCATGAACTTCATCGTCTATAGTTTTCGTATCGTACATTTCCGTGTTGCTTACCTTAGAACCATTAATAAAATCCTTAGAAGACCAAGAGAGGTTTTTGGAGGCTCCAAAGTCGCAGTCATTGGCGCAGTATCACAGGAAAGTAAAGATAACTATGTCAAAGAACTGCCAAGTAGGCTGAAAGTGAGTCGGGCTTACAGCGACCACGCGTAAATCCCAAGGATAACATATCCAAAAACGTGGCAAAGAAGTAGATGATGTTAGTGTGATGTACTTAGACTCAAGCGTATCCAATTCTGGTCGCATCTAAGCATTTATACAAAAAACAATTCCGGGGAAAAAATGAACTATATTCGTCGCTCGCTCGCTTCGCTTCAAGAAAGGGCAAGTCTATATTTCAAGAATTCTGTTGCCAAAAAACTTCGTTCATACTCATATTGAGAAATAAACTATATTGAACAAAACCAAGGTGCTCTTTTTCAAATAAAAAAAAAAAAAGCTTTAATCTTGCACGGATTTTTTATTGCGCAAACACGTCAAAACTTTTGTAAATAGTTTTTTTAAAAATTAAATTGCCAATATTGTATATCTATCTATCTGTCTATCACGCTGTTTCGAAGATTTCGAATGATCATATAAAACCTAGGACTCGTGGTCATATATTACTAGAACATGTATGTGGTACCATATTTTTTCTTGTTTTACAAAGGAATTAATTGTACACTAGCTAATTGAGAAATAAACACGAAATTCTCAGTAGAAAAATAAAAGATGGAGAAGAAGAAGAAGAAAGAGAAGAAGAAGAAGAAGAAGAAGAAGAAGAAGAAGAAGAAGAAGAAGAAGAAGAAGAAGAAGAAGAAAAGCGGAATTTTTGAAAAAGACGACAAAGAAGAAATACGATGTAATCATACACTTAATGTCTGATCTCGAGGGAATTAGTGAGTTTTGTTTTCCCGAGAATCTCGATATTTCCAGAGGCGAGAAATATGTAAAAATATTGATGAGATAATTTACTTGAAAAGAACTTTATTTTAGCAAGCTATTTAAACATGAAAACTACAAAGACGACTACATATACGGTGTTGTATTTCGCTAACAAAAAACAAGGAGAGTATCAACAGCATTTTTAGCCGTATTTTCTGTTTCCGAATCCTTTTTCTGAATAAAAAGTCTGTATTTCTTCTGTAGAAAGTCTGAAGATTTTCTTTTTTTGTTTGTTTGTTTGTTTGGTTGGTTTTTTTTTTTTGCTTCCAGCTTCATGCGTACTAATAATTCCAGAAAAATACCAGCTCCAGCTTTGTTATTTATGATTGGTGCAAAATATAATGCGACTAGCTTTTTCCACGCCTGTTCGCTCTAATGACAATACTTCTTCGCTTCAATGAATATTCCTTTGCGGTTAATGAACAGCAAAAGGTGTATATTTACTTATTTCCCGGTCAGGGAGACGGGATACATTCAGATTTAGCCCGTGTCACGTGGTCATCTTTCTACCAATGAGAGTGTTCGTTATATCGGCAAAGTTTCGAATTCCTTCGCCTCCTCGATGTTCCCCGAGGTGAAGCCGAGGAGGAAACTGAAACATCGGACTCTCTCGGGAAAATATAGCTAAGTATTTCTCTTGTGACCAAACATTAAATGTTTAATGAACGCGTAGAGAAATTTGCCGATGATATTGAAGGAACAAAGATGACACATTAAACGATTTGCTTGATTTGCGAGAGGAGAAGTTTAATTTCACCGCCTTAGAGACCGGATCAACTGAGTCAATAGAAGGAGATACGAGGGGCAGATATGAGGGTATTTTAAAGGCTTTTATTGTAAACAAAACATTGGCAAAGCGCAAAACACGGAAACAAGGGAAATTATCAGTTAACACAAGAAAACATTTAAAGTTAAGAAGCCGCAGATTTGCTTAAAAATACTTGAATGTTACAATGATGATATCATGAAATGAAGAAAAACGAAGATATGAGTCGCTGACAGACTATTAATTTAAGATACTAGCTGTCTGGATGAATAGAAATGCAACATTTTAGAGATAAGGGGAGTAGAAGACAAGAGAGAATAATTTGGTCATTTTATTGTTCCCTGCATACATCCATGTTTTAGACAGTAAGTAGCACCTACACAAACAGTTTAAACGTCGAACTTCACATGAGAAACGATGCATTAATAAGGCAGTCATCTTTAATGACTCGGCAAGTTCGACGTTTGACATTGGCCTTAATGACTTAATGGTCAAATCCGGCTATATTCAATTGCAGAACTAATATTCCCTTGCAACGTACTTTCAAACAACATAGTTTATACTAGATTGAAATATAAAGCCTGCATGACTTGTGAGCTAGAAATGCGATCTTTCGTATCTCAGCCAGAAAACTTAAAAGTACAAAAAAATTCAGATCTCTGACTGACAGCATTTAAAAAAATAGATATACAATATTAAATAAAAAAAGCGTTGTTGGTCGGTAATTTGAAATGGGCGATCTAAGCATATACAGAGTTTTTGTGCTTACATACGTATTCATATGTTTTCTGCCTAAAATACCAAAAATTACATTTCGAACTCAAAGTTCATACTTCATAGTCTAGACTGTTCGGTTGTGAATATATTACAATTTCAGATCTGCGACCGACATTTTTTTAAACCGGTGTATACACTACTCTTTAAAATTAAGGTAAAACGATGTTCGTACTGATCATTTCCCACCTATGTGACTGTTGTTTACTGCAGGGATGTGATTCGGAATCTTCTACTCTTCATTCAAATTTTTATCTATTCACCGAAGAACTTGGAAACTGTGACAACTGTTCGAACAAACTTTAAACAAAACAATTTCTAATTACAAGTAAGCCATAGGAATTGGTATGACAGCTGGGCCATCTAATGTTCTAAGGAAATCCCCATAATTGATATTTCCGTCTTTCCCTCAGCATGTCGGATACTTCATGTCGGATAATTCCAGAAGGTTCCATAAGTGTGGGTCTAAAGCTCACTTGACCACAAATAATTAAAAAAATATAATTCTTTTAGATATTTATGATGATCTTTGTTACACATCTGTTTCGCTCAATTATCAGCAGAGATCAGGGGAGGAATTGGATGGGAGGATTAATGAGAAGATCCCTTGGTTTTTAGGCGACTAGGGGGTGGACATTGACAAGTACAAAATCATTTTGGATTTAACAAAAATAAAAAAACTAGCACTCTAACATTTGGTGGATCATGGTGCCAGGTAGACTACTTTCTGTCTTGTTTTAATGATGTAAAATCTAAGCTAAATCTAAAAAAACTTATGATAAATGAAACCGCCTTTAGGCGAACTCGTGGATGCTAGGTGAAATTTTCAAAGATTGGGTTCCCTGTGCCTTTCTTATGCTTTTTGACATTCGAAGGAGTTCGCAATAGAAGAGTTCATTTGATAAGTGCCCGACTTGGGGCCAGTTTGGCGCCAAATAATTTCAGTTTTAGTTTAAAGATGATTCATGCATAATTTATATATCTTTAGTCCATTTTTTGATGGAATTGGTTTTGGTTGCTAAAGGCCTGACAAAGAAAAGAACGTTGACGATAAAATACTTTAGTTTTTGTTGAAGCCGATGAGAGAATTACTCGGTGAACGAACACCTTCAAATATCGATAAAATATTATAACGAAAAAAAACCCGGCATACTTTTGATAATCAATAGTTCATACCAAGAGTTGTTTTTGAAGCTCAATTTTGATGCAGTGCGCATGCGTATTACTTGTAGATTATAACGGTGAAGCAACTTGTCACGGATCCCACACGTCAAGGAATGTTTTAATGAAAGACTTGTTATCTTCCATCATTCTTTCCGCACTCTGGATTCCCTTTATAGCGTACAAGTCTTTTCAGACCACGTGTCATTCCCTTGTGAATAAAATTCTTTGTTTGAGTCCATATCCATATTCATGTGTCTTCTCATGTAAAACCGAGCGCAAACATTAAACAAAGAAATGATACTCCAGGGAATGACACGTGGTCTGAAATAATAAAACATTACGTCAATGCCGAGGAGGTCTATTCAATGAGTGTATAGACTAATTTTGAGTCGCTCTGTCTTCTTGGCGGGGCATGTTAAAGGAAGAAAAAAAATCATATACTGAAGGTTTTCGTTCTTTCAGAAAGTCAAAAAAGAAAAGTAGCTACAGCAACTACAAAATAGGTTACTGTAGAACTGCATTAGCCGTCATTCCAGCGATGAAGGTCGTAGTACTGCCGACCGAAACGTCTAGAAAGAACATTTAAAAAACCCCGCAGACAACCAGTTACCAATTTAATATTTTGAATACGTCTGATTGCGAAATCTTTAACTGGTGAGACTTTTGTTTTATGTTGTTTACAAAGCTTGAAATGTATACACTCAATTGAAGAATCGTTGTCGGGTTCAGAAACATAGAACATTAATCTAGAAGCTGAGACCGAAATGGCACATGGGAAGTACGTTAATTAGATGCATGCTGTGACCGGCGACCCGTGACATCATCCACTTTTTTTAATACGCGTTTGGCATTCTAAACCGACTGCATGGATGGCGCAAATGAATAAATTATAATTTAATTATCTAATTTTACATGTGCCATTTCGGTCTCGGCTTCTATGTTCTATGTCTTTGAACCCGACAACGATTCTTCAGTTCAGAGTATAATCTTCGATGCTGTTAGTATCAGCACAAAAGAAAATTTACCGACAAAACTTGCAGGCAATGTTTGGTAAATTTGATATTGTTGAGACCTTTCGCTGATTGGCCAAAGTTGCAAAAAAAAAAAAAAAAAAAGCAAAAAAACATGCAAAAAAACCTTCGCCAACCTTTTTTGAAATAGCTGTGTCACTAAGGATTATTTAACCACAGGGGGACTAGCTCAAATGGAAGAGCGCTCGCTTTGCATGCGAGAGGTACCGGGGTCGATCCCCTGGTTCTCCAAGACATTTCCTTCCGACATCAGCAGGTGGTCACTTACTTTTGTCAGCATATTTCACTTATTTTTTCTGATGCTTTCTGTTTCTTATTAACAAAAGAAATGTTTTGGCAAGTGCTGCACTTCCGTTTTGGTATCAGTAACGTCTGGAATGATTAGTTCCGGAGATGCATTCCTTGATATCTGGATTGTTGGAATTATATCTTAGGGCTCGTACATTTCTATACATTTGGAAGCGATTATTTTCATCTTTAATATAAAAGTGGGTTCTCAATTTTACTAAACTTGCGTTTTTCAGTTTTGTGGCTCGTCAGGCTGCGCACGCAACCTTGAGAAAACGGTCTATTCTTAAGTGAGTTTTTAAACATATTCATAATTGTTTTTAGAGACAAAACGTTTTTGTCGCTCAACGTTTCACCACGTTTCGACATCATTCAGTAGAGTATACTGTATGCTGATGCTATTAGTGAGGTGTGATAGTGCAGAATATACATAATATACATAACAGATTTATTTTACTATGATCCACTTTCTTTTTAAGTTTTCATAAACGCATCCCAAATGGTAAGGCGTGAGACTCTAAGACTAATGTACAAAGAAACGAGTACTTTAGACCTGAAGCTAACTTGGTTGGTCACTGAAAAGTGCGGTTCAGAGTTGCAGAATGCTCTTATTGTCACGTAGGCCTAGGGAAAGGGGGGGAGTGATATTTTTCCAAGAGGACACAAAGATTTCCACTGCTGGGCCAGACACTCTTTAGTATGAGTTTATTTTGCTGTCTTGTACAACGTAGAGTTTGCTAACTTGACTAACTGCGACTGACTGTAGGATAACTGCAACTACAACCGCACTGCGATTGACTGCTACAACTGAAGAATAACTAAGGATTGCAACTAAGGACTAACTAGTAACCCTGAGTGAGCTCGTATTTAAGGACTAAGCTAGAGTAATACGTCACATAACTGGTTTGTACTAGGTCAAACTAGATTGAACCAGTTAGGCCACGTATGACGTAAGAGCTTGAAACAGGTTTTGACTTAAGAAAAAAGTAAGGGCACTCAGTTCTAGGAGCTGACCCAGCAAACCCATCGATGTTGCTCGCTAGCTTAACTCATAGAGAACAGATTATACTAAAAGTTACAAATAAAATAATCCTGAACAAAAAATCAGAAGAAGGATTAGGAAGTGATTGTTTGTACAGCAAACAACCCTGCTCTTTTCCAGTTCGCATGTACAAAATTGTGCATGACCAAAAATTGTTTTTACTGGAAAAGTACGTTAGATTTGCAGCTGTGGCTTACTACAAAAAGTACTTTCTAATTAAAACTGGAAGGCCTTGTCAATGAACAAACATCCTTGACCCTCAGGTTAATGAACAAGTAATGATATTTTTCCATTCTACATATTATTCCCCCCCTTCGAGAATATTCGCCCTCGAATGTCACGAAGAGAAGATAAAACTACAATTAGAATAGACCTTATTCGTGGTGTGACAATGTTTTCCCAATTCAGCGTGACGAATCTCCAGGGGATTAATTTTCTTTTGTTTTTACTCTTCGAAAAATTCATGAGTATCCCAAAGGATACGAAAGGAATAACGATAATATCCCGACGAGTTGCAAAACAATAGCTGTTCATTCCCCCAGAGGTTTGTCACGCTGAATTGGGAAAACATCGTCACACCACGAATAAGGTCTATTAGGTGTACACTGAGCAGTAATCGCTTAGCTTGACCAAGCTATATAACTGGACTGATGCAGATAGTCTGCATGCCAGGGGTCTACAAAATATGAACAAGAATATTAAATAGTTTTATAATCCCTAATCTACTAAAAATCATAAGAAGGAAAATCTAATTATTTCTTAACATGAAGAGTTTAGAGTTTCTAACATGAAGAGAGAGAAGAAGCGGTTCTCGACCTAAAATTTGGTAGAACCACTTCAAGATAACCATAAAGAAGTGCGAAAAGAATAGCCACGCATATAAGTCCGATTACCTTAATTCTTATCCGTTTTTTTCTTTTCTTTGTTTTTTGTTGTTGTTGTTGTTGTTGTTATCTGAAGCCCTGCTTCGTCAAAAAAAAAAAAAATCCTCTCTTTCTTCGGTATGATTTGTTACATACCAAGTGTCGATGAACACAAAGCAATGATTTGATTATAATAATTATTTGGTTAAAATACTTAGAAAAACGTACATTTCCAGTGAAATCTCTTCCGGTTTTGTTATTCACCGGTAAATAAATATGATATTGCCCGCTCTAAAAAAAGCTGTGTGTAAACTGTGAAATTTGATGATTATATCAGATGGCACCCTCTTGGCCAATGCCAAGAGAGAGAAAATGAACTTTGACACTTGGCATATAATAATCACGAACTAAAATGAAAATTTCATTTTAAGAGAAGAAAATATGCACTAGTCTCCCCCCATCCCCATCCCCACCACCTCCCCCTACGACAAAAATTCCGCCTTGAAAATCCTCCATTTATCATGTGGGTAAATAAATGGAGTCAGTTGGATTTACTTAGCAATCTCGTAGTACAGTCCACGATATTTTGATTTTGAACGTCTAGGACATGACGTACATTCACGGCTATGAACAGACTTTCTGTACTTGTTGCCGTTACAGCAGGATTGGGATGATCTTAAGAAGAGATATTCTTTGAACCTTCGCTTGCTTCCACCTCTTGGCGGTATTCGTAGCTTTGCTTTTCCTCTGATCAGCAAATTTGTTGCCGGGGCTGGTGCATCCCATTTTAGCTGCTTTGAGCCTTGATGGATGATGAGGTGAATTTTCCAAGTCGATACGACTGTAGGTAGAAGGCTTTGGGAAGCAATCTTCTTGGATCTGTCACATATTATCTTTGGAAGATTGTTGCAAAGGCTGTAAGGATTTTCTATCTCAAGAGGACAGAGATTGTATCCCTCATCATAGACAGTAAGGTACTTGTTGTGTGAACTCGGGAGGATGTAGTCGATTTTTCGGTCTGGCTTCGTTGCTAAAAAGGAACTTCCAGCAACAGAAGAGATCTCCACTTGTGTTGTTGCGAGCTTTCTTTCAGCAATGAATTTTTCATTTGGAGGAAAGAAAACTTCCAAGTCCTCTAGGAAAGGAATTGCCTCTTGTCCAGCAAGGACCCAGTAGTAATGTTGAAGCCAAGTACGATTTGTCGGAATCTTAAATACAACATCCTCTCCTCTTCCTAAAGCAGCTAAGTCTATGTAACCAGTATCGCCTGGAAATGATGCACGGGTTGGAATGAAAACTTCTCTTTCGACTTCGGTAAACGGCGAAGTATCTTTATAGGCCATTAGAGTGTCCAGCCCATGTTTAAAAAAACCGTTTTTGGCCTTGGTACATACACTTATTGGCTGGCCTCGGTTTTTGTACTCCAGAACATCGCAATATAGATTTGCTACAGACTGTAATTTTCCCTGCATTAGAAAATACGCCACTATTAACTCGCTAACATTTAAAACATCACCTTTTCCTTTGATTTCCTTAGCAAGTCTCTGTTCAATGTTCCCTTGTATAATTGCAGTAACAGAATCAACCAATTGAAATTGAAAATCAAAGATGTCTTCTCTTAGGGTGAAAAACTGAGCCATAACACCTTCAAGTCTTTCGCATAGAAGTTCCGATCCTGCAATTGATTTGGGGGCTGCTCCGCCTACCCCAACATCTCCTTCCACTCGACGAAAAAATGGATTTGTCATGTAGGCAAACATATAGACAAATATATGGGCAAATATCATATTTGACTAATAGTAAACAATATTTGCCCAATGACTGTATATGATATGTACCTACACATTTATCCCATGGGCACAGATGGCAAAGTCCGTATGGCCCAGTAAAATCCCAAACGGCAAATATATAGCAGATATCATATCATCCATACATTTACCCGGTAGTAAATGTGAATGCTCATTTGATATGTGCACGTATTTGCCCAGCCCGTATATGTGTTTTATGTCTTACGTATACCCTGTGTTTCCCCAGGCCGTATATGTGATTCATGCCTTACATATACCCTGTATTTTCCCAGGCCGTATATGTGATTAATGCCTTACATTTACCCTGTCTTTGCCCAGGCCGTATATGTGATTAATGCCTTACATTTACCCTGTCTTTGCCCAGGCCGTATATGTGATTTATGCCTTACATATACCCTGTCTTTGCCCAGGCCGTATATGTGATTTATGCCTTACATATAACCTGTCTTTGCCCAGGCCGTATATGTGATTTATGCCTTACATATACCCTGTCTTTGCCCAGGCCGTATATGTGATTAATGCCTTACATATACCCTGTATTTTTCCAGGCCGTATATGTGATTTATGCCTTACATATACCATGCGATATGCTCTGACCGTATATGTGATTAATGCCCCCTTAATGCCTCAGATGTACCAGCGCGTCTTAGCCATATTTGCTCAGTTGAATTATGCTCATCATATTTGCTAAATTTAACTATATTATCAGTCTTCAGCTATTGTCACTTATGGCAGGCCAAAAAAAATAGAAACGATATATGTCGTGACAACCACCTCATACTTTAAACATAGCTAACCTATACTAAGAAGCAGGAAAAAAGACATAAATCATACTGAAACATTTTTATTGTGAATTTCCTTTTCTTGACGACTGATTAACTATGAACAATTTGTTAACTACAACTAATTGAAAATGCTAGTTCTGTAAATTAATTACAGGTGTTTGTTTCATCTTGTGACAGAATTTGTGAAAGGAGATCATAATATATTTAGTTGTCAATCGATCTGTGGCTTATGTACGATTCTTTTTAGATATTCTGTAGTAGTACACTTCATTTATAACTGCAAAAACTTAATTAAGGACACCGAACGTGGTTGGGTTTCTACGAGTTTTATGAATTAAATCTTGTGTCACTGTTCCTCCGTTCCTTTGGCCTGATTTCTAGGGTTTTCCTTCTTCTTTCGATTATTTGAACATTATACTTGTTTACTTTAAGAAATCCAAAGGTCAATAGGCTTAAATAGCCGCTGCTATACCGTTTGACCTTTGGATTTCTTCAAGTAAACGAGTATAACGTTCAAGTAATCGAAAGAAGAACGAAAACCCTAGAAATCAGGCCAAAGGAACGGAGGAACAGTGACACAAGATTTAATTCATAAAACTCGTAGAAACCCCAACCACGTTCGGTGTCCCAGTGCCCTTGATTTGATAAAAACCTTTAGGCTCTCAATGCCCATTCGGGACCTCCAGATGGCCTGGGGCGTCTTGACGGCTCCCCGATTTTCCGCTTCAAAAGCATGGTGAGACTGCGCTCTGACAGCCTCCTTTTTGCCTTTCGGTCCATGCTTTCCATGAACTGATTAGCTAGGGGGCTTCTCCATGGCAGAGGGTGTTTTATTAAAACTTTACTCTGCTTAGTAGGGCCCCCTTCGTTATTAGAGCCACTGTCCGCTGTATCGTCATCAGCCTGGTCATCCGCCTCTGACATCGACTCCTCTGATGACATATACTCCAGTTTCATAATTGCCTTGACTTTCTCTTTGTCCCCTGGTGATAGCGAGGTTGACAAGTCCGCTGCCTTGGATCTGGATTTTAGGAGCTAAAAGAAAAAAGAAAAAAAAACCACCGTCAGTCAAAGTTTCTTATTAAACAAAGTCATAATCGTTGCAAATTCAGTTTACTCACATTTTGTTTTCTTTGTGTTTTCCGCTGCATCTTTTGATGCCTTCCAAGGGCCCCTGAACGCTCTCTTTTGTTTCTCTTTCTTCTCGTCAGAAAGTGACTTTTAAGGGCAGCTGAAATTATATCAAGTACCCATATATTAAAACTTGAGACAAAATTTGTTAGAAATTTTGGCATTTGGCCGACAATTACTCCTTTAGCATCCATTTGTTTTTGCTTTGTTTCGTTTTTTTTCGTTTTTTTTCTTTTTTTTTTTTTTCTTTTTTTTTTTTTTTTTCCCATGTTATTTTATTTCAAACTGCTTCCCCTCCCTTCGGCATTTGAATATTTCTAAAAGGATTTCGTTACCCCCTCCCCCCCCCCCCCCCGACCACCACCACCCTTTGTCCTCACCCCTCCCCCCCGGGTTAACTTTGATAGGTGCATAAGGCCTTTCGCACTTCGTAATATAAAATACATAAATACCTTCTAACTCGACGGCAGAGACATCCTTATGAACATTCAGAACTCTATCCCTTATTGCGTTATTAATATGTTCGTTGACGTCATCTCTGAAACTAATTAGGAAATGCCATATTTGAGTGGTAAGTGGAAACTTAATATGGAAAGAAACTATGCTACCAAGCGTACTTCAGACTGTAATAACATAATATAATTCATTAAAATCATAAGATGTACCTTAAGTTATTCTTAGACATAGTAATAATGTTTTCATTATTTGTATGGCTGTGATTGTATAATATTGGGGAAAAAAATCGAAATCAAATCAATTCCTTTACAAAAAAGGAAATTATCATTATCATTCAGTGTCTCGTTATTGGAAATCAATAGTAAAGTTTGGTAGCATTAACCACTACCATGGCGGGTTTCCCGCCAATTTTAGCATTGCATAAATTATACCGCTGCATAATTATACCAACTACTCTTCGCGCCAAGAATTCCCAGTAAAATTATCAATAAAAATAGCTTGCTTTTTTAAATATTGCCACTTTACTTACTGCAACAGCCTTTGAGACAGTAATCTTGGTCTTGCTGTTGTCCTTGTTCTGCTGGCTTTCTTTTAAGGCGGCTAGTATTTGGCGGTTTTTACTTGCAGTTCTTTAAACTGTTTCACAATCGTTTCGAAATTTGAAGAAATTTCTTCTTTTTCGCTGTCGGGGTCAACGTTCTCATTCTCGCTTGTTGCTTGCAATAGGCGATTTCTGTGTTCTCTTAGCACATCCTCGTTACCACCAGGGACAGAGGGAATAAGTATGTTAAGCCTTTGAGAATTGGCGCCATTTTCAGTATGTCTACTGGTACTGCTTGTACTGGTAGTTGCAGTAACAGAATGGATTGGCATTGGGCGTCCTGGTAAAGGTGTAGATGTTCTTCCCATTTTTTGATCGCGACGAATGAACGCAATTTATAAGCAAAGATATAGAATGTGCGGGAAACTAGATGACCGACAGAGTTTGTTACCTGTTTGTGACCAAAAGGCGAATGAACGAATAAGCACATCCACCGAACAAATCTACCCCCTATCTATCACGGCGTATCACGTGACTTGTGATGACATATACGTTCATATAATGAAGTCTAATAATAAAAAAAGGAATAACTGTCTTATAAAAATGCTGAAGTTGTATCCAGGATTCATGTTAAGTAATATATTTATTATCTTAAAGCTATTTGCTCCATTTTATAAAGTTATGAAATTTTTTCTAAAGCCTAGATTCACGAAATATCATTGCAATAAACTTGATTAGCTTCTAGCTCTAAAACCATCGTACCATTATCTGCCGCCAACAGTGACAGCTCTAAGGAAAAGGGCGCGGTAATAAAGATCCGGCGTGCTTTTGTCCAGTGGCATGTGGTTGATGGACGTGGAACTTTATTACGCTGGAATATGGCTGTTAGCCATTCAAAATGCTTGGATTTTGAGTAATTATCCCAATGATACACACCGTCTTTTTAATTATATAGTTCTGGAAAACAAAATGTCTTCTGCGATGTCAAAGCGTTATCATTGCTTTCATTGTAACGAAGATTTACATTACAGAGTATTTTGCCGTCACAAAGAAGAATTTTATGATCCTTTAACAAATCAATGGCAATTACAGCGGAATGACGACGAAGACTCAAATGATAGTATTTTCACTCACGAGATTGACGGCCAGAACGACACTTCTTCTAATGACTACAGCGAGATAAACGTTTTGGACCAAACTGATCAAGACTCCTCTGATGTGCCAAATACAAACCAACCATCAAGTGACGAATTCTTACCAGCTACTTCACAAAAAGGTATTGATGTTATACGTTTATTTGATGATTAGATTATATAATCTTTAAATGTTAAAGTCAAACTGCATAGATAAAAGACTGAATCTTTAACAAGCGGCTGATTTGCACATGATCTAGCTCCCCTATTGGATTTACTACCAAGCATTAGTGTTATTGAAGCGAGATTAAGTTAGAGGTACAAATGATTCTTTTCTATTTCTATCTTAGCCTCGTTTTCACCGTTACTTTTAAGAAGGGTGCATTATTAAGTAATCGGCTTATGGTTGCCATTAAAACCTCAGTGTTCATTCAGAAAGGTTCATTCAAAGAGTTTATAAAATCATAGCTAGAGATAACTCATTTAAAACGCCAAAAAGAATTTACTATGTTCAAATGGATATTGCTGTACATTTTTGTCTCCAAATCAATTCATGACTGTGGTCATCCTGAGATAGCATGGTATCCGGCAAAACATGTTTGTCAAGTTAGAGAAATACAATTATAAGTAATTTATTTAATATGTCTCTTGGGTTTTTTATTTTCGATTTATCATTTTTCTTTCACGAATTATAAATTGTTGTTTTGCTGACTTAGAAATTTATATTTTATTTTCAATGGAAATCATTTATTTTCAGAGCAAAATTTGGGTCAAAATTATACATTTAGGGACCGGTCATTATTTAAGTTGGAGGTAGGGGGGGGGGGGGGTGGAGGAGAAATTGTCAGTGACGCAAAAAAATTTCAAGGCCCCCCATTTGAAGGCATCCAAGTTTATCGAAAACCCCCCATGGATTGTAGTAAAAAATTTAAAAATTTTCCCTAAAAGTCATTTTTAAATTTCAAGACTTTCACTAGCAAAAATTTCAGGCCCCCCCCCCCCCCCAATTTTTTCTCCCCCCCCCCCCCCAACTTAAATAATGACCGGTCCCTTAGCCCATGAGGTTTTTTTTACTGACATTTTTTTTTCTAGTATTATAATGGTTTCAGACTTTATCTTATACTATGTTGCAGTTATACAATGCCGAATGAATAAAATACATCGTATTTGCTTATGTTTAAAGGAGACGGAATAAATAACTTTGAGGAAGAAGATCAAGTGTTTTTGGATGACAAGTTGGACAGTGAATCTGACCATGAAGAGATAAGAGGAAATGAAAGAAGGAGATTGGTTGAAACTTGGGATATTGATATCGAAGACGTAGAAAGAGATTTTGAACAATCTAGTGCAGAAATAAGCGTTGCCGTCGAAGCAAGTTCCCGAGTGACCCTTATTAACTGGATTGCCTTGTTTGTGTGCTTTTGGTCTGCATACTTTTCTGTACCAGACCGAGGCATTGATATTCTCCTCGCCTTTTTTTAAAGCGATTTTTGAGGTTTTGTGTGAGCTTTCGCCAATCATTTTCCCAACCGCAGTATTGGTTTTCCCGAGCTCCTTCAAACTCTTGAAAAATTATCTTTCTTTTAAAGATAAGCATTCAAAGTATGTTGTTTGTCCGAAATGCGACACCCTATACCGTTTTCAAGACTGCATAACAACAAGATTCGGGCGTGTCATTGCTAAACCATGTTCTCACATTGCTTTTCCGAATCACCGTCAATTGTTTCGCCGCACACCTTGTGGAGCGGAATTGCTTAAGGAAATTCGTTTGAAAAATGGACAGACAAAATTGTACCCACATAAAGTTTATTGTTATAAAAGCATCAGAGACACTCTAACTCACTTTATTAAGCGACCAGACTTTGTACAAAAATGTGAGATTTGGAGAAATCGGAATGTACCGGACGATATTTTAGTTGATATTTACGATGGCCAAGTGTGGAAAGATTGGCAATATTTTAACGGCACTCCTTTCCTTGCCCAGCCTAATAATTATGCTTTTATGCTGAATGTTGACTGGTTTCAGCCTTTAAGCACAGTGTCTATAGCGTTGGAGTCATATATATGGTCCTCCTAAATCTTCCGAGAAAAGAAAGGTACAAAGAGGAAAACGTAATAATAGTTGGGGTAATACCTGGTCCACACGAGCCCAAATTGAATATCAATACGTACTTACAACCACTTGTAGCCGAATTGAACTTATTGTGGCACGAAGGCATCCAAGTTCGGCCTCATGGGAGTAGAACAGCAAGATGTTTTCGAGCTGCCCTCCTTTGTATTGCTTGTGACATTCCTGCACTAAGAAAAGTTTGCGGTTTCTTAGGATGTACTGCTCACCGAGGGTGCTCAAAGTGCACAAGATTTTTTCCCGGAGATTTTAGTAGCATGGATTTTTCAGGTTTCGAAGATGACGATACACCAAGGACAAATGAAGAGCATCGAAGAGAGGCTCAGAAAATACTCAATGCAACAACCGCTGATGAACGAAACCAAATTGAAACTTCCACTGGAACAAGATATTCTGAACTCTTACAGTTGCCTTACTTCGATTGTACTCGTTACCATGTTGTTGATCCTATGCACAATTTGTTTTTTAGGGACAGCAAAACATTTAATGAAAAATGTATGGCTAAATGCTGAAACGCCAATTATTTCTAAAGAAAATTTGAATAAAATCCAGGAAAAGGTAGATGACGTCAAAGCACCATCATTTATTGGGCGTCTCCCGAAAAAGATATCAACATCGTTTGGAGGATTTACTGCTGATCAGTGGAAAACATGGACTCTCTTGTATTCTGTATTCTGAATTTGGAATATCGTTCCAACAGATGATTTGGAGCTGTGGAGGTTATTCGTATTGTCCTGCTTTCACCTTTGCTCTCCACTTATTACAACTGAAGAGCTACAAGAAGGACATGATTACCTAGTGGAATTTTGTAAATCGTTTGAAAAAAGATATGGAAAGGAACGTGTTACGCCAAACATGCATCTACACCTGCACCTCAAACAATGTATTTTAGATTACGGGCCTGTATATTCATTTTGGCTTTTCAGCTTCGAACGTTTCAATGGGATTTTAGGAGCGTTTCGAACTAACAATAGATCTGTTGAAATACAAATCATGAGAAAATTTCTCCAAAAGCATGAACTAAGAGATATCCCTTTACCAGAGAGATTTCGAGAAACTTTCCAACCAGTATTTCAACTTCTTCAGGAGGCACAACAAGTAGGAACACTTGGCGAAAGCATCCCATCAATACCATCAACACTTAATCTTTCAGTTGGTCAAGTACTACGTTGCTTAGAGTGGAGCAATATGAATGCATACTCATGTTTTTCACCTCGATCCATTGATGTTCTTGATGATGACTATACAGAATATCTCTTTAAAGCTTATGAAACAATTTTACCTCAACACTCGGTCATTGAATGTGTTACCGATACGTTTGAGAGAATTAGTACCATTGGATATTCGGGGACAAAGCTAGGGTCCTCTGACTCTAGACTGGAACGTTCTTCCTTCATTCTTGCAAGTTGGTGTGGC
The DNA here is from genome assembly GCF_029948245.1 of Actinia tenebrosa. Classification (NCBI taxonomy): domain Eukaryota; kingdom Metazoa; phylum Cnidaria; class Anthozoa; order Actiniaria; family Actiniidae; genus Actinia; species Actinia tenebrosa. Next base: position 5,419,517 of record NW_028292570.1, read on the forward strand.
CAATATAGTGGCAGTATTGAGACCGATTCATTTGACTTGCGCCCCGGTGTTGTCGATTTCTTTCTTAAACAAACCATTATAATTGATGGCAAGCAGGAATCATTGTGTATGGCAAAGGTTCGATGGTATCAGCGACATCCAGAAAGACACAGGATTGGCAGACCACATGAAATTTGGTGCAGAAACTTGTTTGAAATGGAAGGGCCCTCTACATTCATTCCATACAAAGGATACACAGCCAGTTTGTTGCTGCTTACGATGTTATTGACAAAGAAAGAGTATTAATTGTTTGTCCTTTACAACGTAAATTGTACGGATGATGGAGATGACAGTAAAGTATCATTCCAGGAAAAATATTCAAAGCTATCAAAAATAAACTGTTTGAACTGTGCATCAGTAACTAGATAGTCAAATGAAAATTGAATGAATTCTTTGATGAGTTTAAAATTAGATGAATTAAAATAATTATGAATGAAATTGCATATATTGCCAATAAAAAAGATGAATTCATATGTTTAGACTAAACAAAATTGATGCTTCAAATAATATTACAGATGTTAGCGGTTTGAAATGCAGCTGAGGTTAATGGGTTAATGAGTTTTCTTATTGTCACTGGAAAAAACGCATGTACGACTTACGCATATTAAAAATACATCGTCCGCGTTTTTTCCTGTGTGTATCAACGCATATAACCTCACTTTCATGACATCAAAGCAAAACAATGATTGAATTAATGTGGTCGCAACATTGATGTCATTGCGTTAGGAGAAAAAATTGACACATATGACTGAGATGGACCTGCATGCACTCCCCCCTCGTAAGTCGTAAAAACAAGCCACATCCATCATAATTCAGTTGAAAAATTATTGAGTTGTTTTGAAAAGTTTTGATTGCAATAAATTGAAACGGAAACCTCACATCGGATATACTGGCAGTTGGGGGTATGTATTTGCTCTCCGCATGTGTAAATATGGGTCAAGCCTAGTGCAAAGTTGATTTCATATGTCCCCTTCATTTTGACAATAGGGCAAATATA